>NW_007733761.1:0-524 GCF_000696425.1 Galeopterus variegatus | reverse complement strand
TCGAGCTACATTGAAGTTTACTAGTCAGCTCTCCAAAAGGGCTGACCCGTGCCGGGGAGAGTCAAAGAGGAATTGTGTGCTGAGGGACCCTCCCCCGAGGAGTTCACTCCCGGCAGTGGGAGAGACTGGACACCTGCTGGGCAGGGCGGGGCAGGGCACAACTTTGATGATTCAACTGAAAGTCAAGGTTTGTAGAAGACACGCCTCAGCCCTGTCCTGAGCACACAGAGTGGGGAGGGGCCCGGCAAAACGAGGCGGAGTCTCAGAAATAAATGAAGAAAGAAAGAACAACAATTACACACCCTGCGGGAACCCTTTGCAAGGCTCAATAGCCCCATCTAGTGTACACAGAGTGTGAAAACATCCCGATAGCGAGGTGCAGAACACACACACCTTATGGGACTTGAATCAGAGGTCCAACATCCGAGTGAAAATCCCTGCCAAAATGAACAAACACCCAAAAAGAGATAGCCGAGATGCAAAAAACCAAGAAAGTACACCACCAAAAGTTAATAAATCTCAAA
>NW_007733760.1:101733-102014 GCF_000696425.1 Galeopterus variegatus | reverse complement strand
TTTACAAATTGTCAGTCAATAATCAATGTTTCTACCCATTTATGTGCTCATAATAGTTCAGGTTTGTTTGTGGTAGCAATCGAGCTTATACTCAATTGCCCACTAATTGGACAGGATTATGTGTTTTGGCTCTTCTTCTCCCCAGTGTTGATGTTATATCGGGAACTGAGCCTGTACCCGTTCCTACTTTTGAGCACATAACAGGAAGAGTAAAAAGAGGTATACAGTTTATTCCTTTACTCACTGGATTAAGAATTACTGCCACTGTAGCTACTGGAACT
>NW_007733760.1:98296-99319 GCF_000696425.1 Galeopterus variegatus | reverse complement strand
TCTGCTTTGCTGTAAAGATTGGGGGCTGCACTGCATCAGGAATGTCTTGTCTTTGTTTCCTGTCAAGACTTTATCACATCCTTGCACTCCTGACTTCTTACAGTATGCCTGCTTCTTTCCTATATAAGATGTAACCTTAGAGCCAATAAACGAGACTTGATCAGAATACTGTCTTGTCTCCATTTCTCACATCTCTTGTCTCATCCCATTCCACTCCCCCCTCCAGGTCTACGTTGAATAACCCGTGGGTTGGGACAGGTATTGCTTTGGCTTTGCAGTCTTCTGCTTGCTGCTCTGTGTGCTGGCAGCTGCTCCTTGATTTGTGCCACTCCAGCACCGGAAACAGCTGGGGTTGGAGTGGTTGGAGTGATTTCTCCTGCCTCTTGCATTAGCCTTTCCTGGCTTCATGAATTCTTTGGCTCTCCCATCTTCTTCCCCTGAGATCTAGCAATCTCAAGATGGAAGTTTTTGCATTTTAATAGTTGCAAGTTGATCAGATGTGGAGGGAGCAATGCTGGGGATCGTCTATTTTACCATCTTGATGATATCACTTCTACTTATTTATTTTTTAATTGAAACATATTGATTGTACATATTTATAAGATAAAGAGTTATATTTCAATACATGTATACAATGTGTAGTGACTAAATCAGTGTAGTTACCAAATTCACCATCACAAAATATTATTGTTTCTTTGTGATGAGAATATTTAAGCTTTTCTCTTCTAATGGCTGGGTATTTTCTAAAAATGTAAAAAAAGAAAACAAACAAACAAACAAACACCACAGATTCAAAAATTCTTACAAGTCCAAGCATGAAAAATACAAAGAAAAGGATACATAGACACATTAAAAGAAAAGTGGTAAAAACCTCACACAAAGAGAAATTCTTAAAAGCTTCTAGAGAAAAAGAACCTATTGCCTGAAATAGAGTGTCTGTAAGAGTGAGAGCTGTCTACTCAAAAGAAATAAACAAAAATAATATTCAATGAAAATAAATACTTAAAACAAACAGACAAAAAA
>NW_007733760.1:96541-97641 GCF_000696425.1 Galeopterus variegatus | reverse complement strand
GAGAACTTCTGCCCTTGAAGATGGGTTGTTTGAAATAACACAGGCAGACAGAAAAAAAAAAAAAAAGAAAGAAAAGAAAAGAAAAAAGAATTAAAAAAATTGAAGAAATCTTAGAGATATCAGAAAAACTTAAGTGCTCAAATATCTGAGCCATGAGTATTCCAGAAGGGGAGGAAAAAGGAGATTGCATTGAAAACATATTTAACCAAATAGTTGCAGAAAACTTCCCAGGTATAGGAAAAGACACAGATCTTCAGATTCAGGAAGCTCAAAGATCCCCAAATGTATTCAACCCAAAAAGGTCTTCTCAAAGACATGTTAGAGTCAAATTGGCAAAATTCAAAGACAAAGAGAGAATCTTAAAAGCTGCAAGAGAGAAGAGTCAAATCACCTATAGGGAAGTCCCAATCAGACTAACATCAGGCTGTTCATCACAAACCCTAAAAGCCAGAAAGGAATGGGATGATGTTTTCAAAATATTAAAAAAGACAGAGATTGCCAGCCAAGAAGATTGCCAGCCAAGAGTACTCTACCCTGCAAGGCTATCCTTCTGAAATGAAGGACAAATAGTATGTTTCACAGACAAACAAAAACGGTGGGAGTTCACTACCACACGACCACCCTTACAAGAAATTCTCAAGGGAGTACTGGGTTTGGTACCTGAAAAACAATTACCACTGCCATAAAAACCCAAGAAAAAATCAAAACCCACTAGTAAAATAAAAATGCCAACAATGAAGAGAAAAAAGAAGTTTTTCTATAACCCAAGGAACCAACAAATACAGAAAACAAACAGTAAATCAGAAAGAAAGGAGCAAAGACACTTAAGACATCCAAACAAAAATCAATAAAATGCTAGGAAGTAAATCAGAAAGAAAGGAGCAAAGACACGTAAACATTCAGACAAAAATCAATAAAATGCTAGGAGTAAATCAACACTTTTCAGTAACAATTCTTAATGTAAAAGGATTAAATTCCCCAATCAAAAGACATAGACTGGCTGCCTGGATTAAAAAGGAGGACCCAACTATATGCTGCTTACAAGAGATCCACCTCACCTATAAAGACTCACATAGACTAAGAGTGAAAGGATGGAAAAA
>NW_007733760.1:93198-95746 GCF_000696425.1 Galeopterus variegatus | reverse complement strand
CACCATAAATATATATGAAGCAACCAGATTTATAAAGCAAACTCTATTAGACCTAAAGGAGGAAATAGACACTAATACTATAATAGCAGGGGACCTGAATATCCCACTATCAATATTGGACAGATTATCTAGGCAAAGAATCAGCAGAGAAACACAAGATCTAAACAACACTCTAGACCAGTTGGACTTGGCAGATATCTACAGAACATTCCATCCAACAACTTCAGAATATTCATTCTTCTCATCAGTGCAAGGATCATTCTCCAGGATAAATCACATGTTAGGTCACAAATCAAGTCTCAACAAATTCAAAAAATTGGAATTATAACATTTATTTTTTCAGACAACAATGGATTAAAATTAGAAATCAATAACAAATGAAATTCTGGAAACCATACGAACACATGGAAATTAAACAGCATTCCACTTAATGACATATGGGTCCAAGAAGAAAACAAAGAGGAAATCAAAAATTTATTGATACTAATGAAAACAATGATACATCATACCGAAACACGTGGGATACTGCAAAAACAGTACTAAGGGGGAAATTTATCACATTAAATGCTTGCTACAGAAGATTGGAAAGATGGCAAATGAACAACCTAACACTTCACCTTCAAGAACTAGAAAAACAAGAACAATCCAAACCTAAAGTTAGCAGACAGAAAGAAATCATTAAGATCAGAGCAGAACTTAATGAAATTGAAACCCAAAAAATGATACAAAAGATCAATGAATCAAAATGTTGGTTTTTTAAAAGATAAGTAAAATTCACAAACCATTAACACGGCTAACTAAAAAAAGAAGAGAGAAGATCCAAATAACAAAAATTAGAAATAAAAAAGTTGATATTACAACTGATACATCTGAAATACAAGGAATCATTTGAGACTACAATAAACAACTATATGCCAACAAATTTGACAATCTGGAGGCAATGGATACATTTCTGGACACACCCCAGCTCCCAAAACTGAGCCAAGAAGATGTAGAAAATATGAACAGACCAATGACAATAAAGGAGATTAAAGATGTTATCAGAAAGCTCCCAAGAAAGAAAAGCCCAGGACCAGATGGATTCACAGCAGAATTTTACCAAACATTCAAAGAGGAATTGACACCAATTCCCTATAAACTATTCCAAAAGATTGAAACAGAGGCATTTCTCTCAAACTCATTCTATAAGGCAAACATCACCCTTATACCAAACCAGGTAAAGATACAAGTAAAAAAGAAAACTACATGCCAATATCCTTGATGAATATAGATACAAAAATCCTCAATAGAATACTAGCTAACAGAATACAGCAACACATATGCTAATTTATACACCACGATCAAGTGAGATTCATCCCAGGGATGCAAGGTTAGTTCAAAATATGCAAATCAATAAATGTGATACACCATATCAATAAAATCAAACACAAGGAACATATGATCATCTCTATAGATGCTGAAAAAGCATTTGATAAAATTCAGCACTCATTCATGACAAAGACCCTCTATAAGTTAGGTATAGAGGGAAAGTATCTCAACATACTTAAAACCATGTATGATAAATCCACTGCCAATATCATCCTGAATGGGGAAAAGCTTTTCTTTTAAGAACAGGAACTAGACAAGGATACCCACTCTCACCATTCCTATTCAACATAGTGTTGGAAGTACTAGCCAGAGCAACCAGAGAAGAGAAGGATATAAAGGGCATCCAGGTTGGAAAAGATGAAGTCAAACTGTCCCTGTGTGCAGATGACATGATCCTATATATCGAACAGCCTAAAGCCTCTACAAAAAAACTCTTGGAGTTGATAAATGATTTTGGCAAAGTTGCAGGATACAAAGTGAACACACAAAAATCAGGAGCATTTCTATTCTCCAATAGTGAACATCCAGAAAGAGAAATCAAGAAAGCTTGCCTATTTACAATAGCCACTAAAAAAATAAAATACTTAGGAATTGAGTTAACCAAGGATGTGAAAAATCTCTATAATGAGAACTACAAACCACTGCTGAGAGAAATTAAAGAGGACACAAGAAGATGGAAAGATATCCAATGCTCTTGGATTGGAAGAGTCAACATTGTGAAAATGTCCGTACTACCCAAAGTGATATACAAATTCAATGCAATCTCCATCAATATTCCCATGACATTTTTCTCAGAAATGGATAAAGCTGTCCTAACATTTATATGGAATAACAAAAGACCACTCATAGCCAAAGTAATTCTGAGCAAAAAAAATAAAGATGGAGGCATAACCCTATCTGACCTTCAACTACACTACAAAGTTATAATAACCAAAACAGCATGGTACTGACATAAAAACAGACACACAGATCAATGGAATAGAATAGAGAATCCAGAAATCAACCAACACACCTACACCCATCTGATCTTTGACAAAGGCACCAAGCCTGTACACTGGGGAAGAAACTGCCTCTTCAGCAAATGGTGCTGGGATAACTGGATATCCATATTTAGGAGAATGAAACTAGATCCATACCTCTCACCATATATTAAAATCAACTCAAAATGGATTAAAGAATT
>NW_007733760.1:91213-92564 GCF_000696425.1 Galeopterus variegatus | reverse complement strand
GTATATCTACACAATGGAATACTGCTCAGCTATAAAAAAGAATGAAATACTGCCATTTGCAGTAACATGGATGTACCTAGAGAGAATTATATTAAGTGAAAGACTCAGGCACAGAAATAGAAATATCACATATTCTCACTTATTTGTGGGAGCTAAAAATAAATAAATAAATACGCAAATAAACTGGTGGGGGAAGGATGAAGACACAACAATTACAATTCCTTGAAGTTGATATGAGAAGTGAACACAAAGGACATTGTTGGGAGGGAGGGGGGAGAGGGAAGATGGAGGGAGGTTTCGGTAATTGGCCCCAATAATCAACCATATTGTATATTGACAAAATAAAATAAAATTTAAAATAAATAAATAAATAAGTAAGTAAATAAAATCCAAAAAAAGAAAATTAGGCAAACTAAAGACATTTTCATACAAACAAAAATCGACTAAATTTATTGTCAACATTTACCAACTAAAAAATATACTGACGCAGAAGGATAATAATCCCAGAAATAAACATGGAAATGAAGGAAGAGCAATGAAAAGAGTCAATCTGTGAATAAATATAAATAAACATTGATTATTTTAAAAATTATAACAATGTATTGTGAGATTTAAAATATATATGAAGTTAAAATATATTAAAACAGAAACAAAATGGTGGAAGGGGTAATTCGAAATGAAGTGTACTAGGCACTGGGAAATGGTAAGAGTGAGTAGTAATTGGTATTAAGTAGTAGTAAGGCAAAGTGCCCAATGTAATCTGTAGGGAACCTCCAAGAGAGGAGGAAAACAATGTTTAACTAAAATATAGGGAGAGGAAAAATAATAAAAATAACTCGGTAATCAAAAAGGGGCAACAGATGAGGTAAAACATATAAAACAGAAGGGAAACTGTTAAAAAGAAGAAATAGAATGGTGACAGATATAAATATATCAATAATTATGGTAAATCCATCTATTAATAGACTAAACCTGATAGATTGAACACAAAACAAAATCCAACAATATGTTGCTGTAAGAGACATACTTGTATATAAAGACACAGAAGGGTTAAAAATGAAAGGATGAAAAAATGTACCATCCAAATACTAACCAAAAAGACAGCTGGTGTAGATACACTAGCAAAAGACAAATTAAGAGTCTAAGACAAAATATAACCTTAGAAATAAAGGTGGATATTAAGTGCTTGTCGGATGCATGATTTGCAAATATCTTCTCCCATTCTGAAAGTTGTCTTTTCACTTTGTTAATTGTTACCTTTGCTGTGAAGAAGCTTTTTAGTTTGATATAATCCCAAATGTTTATTTTTTCTTTTGTTGCCTGTGCTTTTGGGGTCTTATTCATGAAGTCC
>NW_007733760.1:84393-90656 GCF_000696425.1 Galeopterus variegatus | reverse complement strand
TGAGAGGTGTGGGTCCAGTTTCATTCTTCTGCTTATGGTTGTCCAGTTGTCCCAGCACCATTTATTGAAGAGGAGTCTTTTCCCCATTATGTATTCTTGTTTCCTTTGTTGAAATTGATTTCTGGGTTCTCTATTTCGTTCCATTGGTCCATGTGTCTGTTTATATGTTAGTACCATGCCGTTGGGTTACTATAGTTTTGTAGCATAATTTGAAATCAGATAGTGTAATGCCGCTAGCTTTATTTATTTATTTATTTATTTTGCCCAGGAATGCTATGGCTATTTGGGGTCTTTTGTTGTTCCATGTGAATGTCAGGATTGTTTTTTTTTTTTTCTATTTCTGAGAAGAATGTCATTGGTATTTTGAAGGAGATTACATTGAATCTATAGATGGCTTTGGGTAGTTTAGACATTTTCACTACATTTGATTCTTCCAATCCATGAACTAGGAATGTCTTTCCATCTTTTGATGTTCTCTTTAATATCTTTCAACAGTGATTTGCAGTTATCCTTGTAGAGATTTTTCACCTCCTTGGTTAAATTTATTCCTAGTTATTTTATTTTTTTTGGTGACTATTATAAGTAGGTCATTTTCTTGATTTCTGTTTCTGCTAGTTTATTCTTGGAGTATAAAAATGCTACCGATTTTTCTATATTGATTTCATGTCTTGCAGCATTATCAAATTTGTTTATTAGCTCTAACAGTTTTTTGGTAGTCTTTGGGATTTTCCATACATAGGATCATGTCACCTGCAAACATGTACAATTTGACTTTGCCTTTTCCAATCAGCATGCCCTTTATTTCTTTCTCTTGCCTGATTAATCTGGCTAGTACTTCTAGTATTATGTTGAATAGGAGTGGTGAGAGTGGGCATCCTTGTCTTTCAGCTTTTCCCCACTCAGGATGGTATTGGCTGTGGTTTTGCCATATACGGCTTTTATTGTGTTGACATATTTTCCTTCTATACCTAATTTGCTGAGAGCCTTCATCATGAAGGGATGTTGAATTTTATCAAATGCTTTTTCTGCATCCATTGAGATAATCATGTTTTTTGTCATTGATTTTGTTGATGTGGCATATCACATTTATTGGCTTCTGTTAAACTCTACTTACACCCATGGGATAAATTCCACTTGATCATGATGTGTGCATTTTTTGATGTGTTGCTGTATTCTGTTTGCTAATATTTTGTTGAGTATTTTTGTGTCTATGTTCATCAAAGACATTTGCCTGTAGTGTTTTTTTCTGTTGTATCTTTGTCTAGTTTTGGTATCAGGGTGATGATTGCCTCACAGAATAAGTTTGGGAGAGTGAGCTCTATTTCAATTTCTTCGAATAGTTTGAAGATAATGGATATTAATTCCTTTTTAAATGTTTGGTATAATTCAGCAGTAAAGCCATAGGTTTGTACTCTTAATCACATCTATTAAGTCTTTTGCCATGGAAGGCAACAGTCACCAATTTCAGGAAGTAGGTGTAGGTTTCTCTGGGGGCCATTATTCTGTCTGCCACAGATGCCTGTTATTATTAAGTCTATCAAACATTATACTTGAGGTCCTAGCCAGTAAAATAAGGCAAGAACCAAATAAAAGAATGAGAACTGAAAAGGAAGGAAGAAAACTTTCATTATTTGTATAGGACATAATTATGCACATGTGTGGATCAGAGTTCTCCAGAGAGACAGAAACAATAGGATATTTGTATATGTATAGATATATGATAGGGGATTTATTATGGAACTAGCTCATAGGATTATGAAGGCTGAAGAGTTTCACAATAGCCCATCTGTAAGTTGGAGACCCTGAGATGCCAGTAATGTGGCTCACTCCAAATCTGAAAACCTCAGAACCTAGGAACCCAATAGTATAATTCTCAATTGGAGCCTGAAGGCCTGAGAACTCGAGGGGCTGCTGGTATAAGTTCTGGAATCCCAAGGCTGGAGAGCCTGGAGTTATAATGTCCAAAGGTAGGTGAGGAGAGTGTCCCAGCTCCAGGAGAGAGAGAGACAGAAAAAGTCCTTTTTTCTTCCTTTTTTGTTCTATCTGGTCCCACAGTTGATTGGATGGTGGCCATCCACATTGTGGGCAGATATTCTCCGTTCAGTCCCCGACTCAGATGACAATCTCCTCTGGAAACACCCTGATAGACACACCCAGAAGTAATGCTTTACCAACTGTCTAGGTATTCACTTAATCCAGTATTTAGGCATTGACTTAATTCAGTAATTAGGTATTGACTTAATCCAGTCAAATCGACACCTAAAATTAAGCATCTCAGTACCTAAAAAAATCCCCCAAACAAGCTTATAGAAATAAAAGACATCCTATTAGAAATAATGAATGGGGCCAGCCCCGTGGCGCACTCGGGAGAGTGCAGCGCTGGGAGCGCAGCGATGCTCCCGCCACGGGTTCAAAAAAAAAAAAAGAAAAGAAATAATGAATGAATTTTGTAAACTCACTTGATAGAAAATAGATATTAATATTAAATTGATGTTTATATAACAGCAACAAACAGGATCAAGTAAAGTTAGAAAGATTTCACCTACAGTAATATCAAAAATGTAAAAAAACTAGGACTAAATCTAATAAAATATATGAAAATATTTTCCAGTGAAAACTATAAAACATTATTGAGAGCTATCAAAGACCTGACTAAATGGAAGGGTATATGATATACATGGGGTAGGTTCAATATGGCAAAGACATCAATTTTCCTAAATTAACGTATAGATTTAATGCAAGCCAAATCAAAATACAATTAATTTTCTTTCATAAACTGACAGCTCATTGTAGAATTCATATCATCTGGAGGTCTTAAACTATCAGGTATCTACACATATTGCAAAACTATAGAAATTAAGAAAGTGTGGTATTGGCACAAGGTTAGACAAACTGACCCTAGAGCAGAAGGAAGAATCTAGAAATAGACCTACTGTAATGGTATGGGGGGTGGGAGGAATGATGGTCTTGTTCCGGACCCACATCTGGCTGCCTGGCTCCCAAAAGACCCTGGTCTGACTTGCCAAAATCTGTTAACCCAGGGCATTCAGCTCCAGGCTTAGGTTTGTCAAAATCTTGTTACTGAACCCAAATCTGGCTGCCTGCCCCAAACAAAAACAAACTCAAAAGTCAAATGTTGGTGAAAACAGAAGTCAGGTTTAATTCAGCAATATCAGTGATGTGAAGAGAGATGCAGGGCTAACCCCTCTCTCTGGTAAACCTGAAGGAAGGGGAACGGCCAGAGTAAAACCATCTCAAACACTCGCATTTCCCGAAGGGGTTTTAGAGGAGGAAATTGATGGTATGAAATGTGGGAAGTAAAAAGCAGGAGAAAGGGGACATCAGCTGTGGGGGCTTAGTGCCAGGGGCCAGGTGCAAGGTCTCTCCAAGGCTCCATCTGGGATCTGTTCCCATCCTTGCTGTTATCTCAGGGTCCTGCTAGAGGGATGCAATCAACACAGATTTACTGATGTCTTCTTTGGTTTCTCAGGGTCTGGAAAGTACATGTTTCATTGCAAGTCTGCAGCTCCAGGCTGACTGGAAAACAACTTTACAATTATGTAGATAACATCATCTTGCCCTGTAACCAAGGTTCAAAATATCAAATAACCAAGGGAAAAGCAGGAAATCAGAGAAATGCATGCTAAAAAAAAGCCCAGGCCTGTCTGTTATTGTTTCCTGTAGCCCAGGCAGTTTTAGGGTCCCAACATGGCTTCAGTCCTGCTCACTCCAACAATCTTTTCAACAAATACTGCTAAATCAATGGGCTATTCATATGAAAAATGTATTTTAATCACTATTTCACATATATGAAAATCAATTCCACATAGTTTGCCCAACTAAAAGTAAAGAGTAAGACAAGTTTAGAGGTAAACACAGGAGAATCATATCATAACCATAGGGTTGTCAAAGACAACAAAAACACTAGCGATCAAATTCTCTTCATCAGAATACATCATTAAGTGAGTAAAAAGCAGCCAACAGAGTGGGACAACGTATTTATGAGTATATAATGAAACCCTAGATACCAATAAGAAACTAAAAGATAATGTAATTTTAAGAAAGGGGCAAAAGATTTCATCAGACGGTTCAAGAGAATACTGAAATGGCTAATAAATGGAAGAAATATTCAACTTTATTAGTCACAGGGAAATGTGAATTAAAATCATATAATCATTTTACTATATACTCATCACTATGGCTAAAATGGAAAGTATCAAAAATGCTATCTGCTGACCACCACGTGGAAAATCTAGAACTCTCATCACTGCTAGTGACAGTATATTTATTTCGAAACATTGGCAGTATCAACTAAAGTCGAACATCTGCGTAAGTATGGTCTAGCAATTCCATTGCTGGATGCATATCCAAGAGAAATATGTACATATATTCGTCTAAAACACTTACAGTCAGTTCTGCTACGTGTAAGGTTCATGTTTGTAAAAATCACAGCGTTATACAAAAATATACAATTGAAACTACAAAGATTATGGAAAAAATGAGGTTAGAAGGAAAACATTCAAAAACTTCATTAGTGACACATTAAAAAAATATGAACCTAATAAAAATTGTAGTGTAATTTTATACATATTAAATGGTTAAAAAGATACATAAATGCTATAATTAATATGACACTTTAACTTGAAAAAGACCTAATGTTTCTTTTGGAAGAAGTTATCAAGGGTTGCAGCTTGTAAATTATTATAAAGTGATGGAAGGGGTGGTATGTATTACCTTCCCATGGCTGCTGTTTACAACAAACTTGGTGGCTTAAAACAACAAAAGTGTATTCTCTCACAGGACTGGTGACCAGAAGTTCAATGTCCAGGTGTCTGCAGGGGTTCACTCCTTCCGAAGGCCATGGGGAGAATCATTTCCTGCCTCTTCCAGCTCTAAAGGCTCCAGGCATTTCTTGTTTGTGGCTACTTCCTTCCAATCTCTTCCTCTGTCTTCATACAGTCATTTCTTCTGTCTGTGTTTTCTCTTCCGTCTCTTATAAGGATTTATTGGATTTAGAACCCACCTGGATAATCCAGAATGATATCATCTTGAGGTCCTTAACTTGATTGCATCTGCAAAGACCCTTTTTCCAAACAAAGTCAGAGTCACAGGTTCTGAGGTTTAGGATATAGAGATTTCTGTTTGGGGGCCACCATTCAACACACTAAAGGAGGGTTTTCAAAACTTGCAGTCTTTTGAAGTCTCAAATCTTGGGTCTTGTTTTTCGGTCTTTGTAAGTCCTTTGAGGCATGTGTTCATAATAAGTACCTGTTTCGTCAAAAGCAAACAAACCTGTTCAGAGGCATAACCTTCTTTGGCTAATTTTAACTTCTGTATCACCGCTGGAATTCTTTTGTAGCTTTCTTTTGGTTTACACTCAGCTTCATCTGAGAGTCGACAGCTCTGGAAATTGCTGCATGTTTGAAACCATCAAAACAGCTACTCCTAGCACTAAAAAAGCCACTTTAGCAAGATTTGGCAGTTTCTGTTTAAGGTCTTTGTTTCTCTTTGATTGTGAAAAAGGCTGTTACAGGTTTATTTCAGTGTTTGGTCTTCAATCCATACACGTCTATTTCTTTTATTTCTTCAGGCCTGGTTCTTTTTGACTTCATAGCATTTGAATTTGTTACAGCCTTTCTGCAAAATAAAAGACCTTTCTTTTATTTTCACAGCATTGTCTCTTATGGTCCAAATGTAGATTTTTTATGATCATTAATTGTGAGATATCATATGTTTGTTTGAATCGCTTTATAATTTCAAGGTTCTCCTCAATACTTAAAGCTTTCATTTTGCATGTTCTTCCTGATGTTTTCAAACCAGGTGCTTAGAGATGTTTGAGATGTTGAATGTGTTTTGTTTTGTTTTTTTAATACAGAAAAGTTCTCAAATGAGAAAAAAATAGCAAAACACAACCTTGTAAATAACACATGTGGTGAACTGAGACAGCTGGTAGATGTTTGAGGTACTTGCATGTGAGTGTTTTGTCTGTTCCTACACGAATCAGTTCATCTGGGTGCCATTTTAAGTGTTCATCTAGTGTTTCATACAAACAAAATTGTTTATAATCAAACACAAAACTTGCATTATGTTCAAATTGTTTTCTAACATACCAGTTGTCTTGAAACAAATTTGTGTTTTCAAAGCAAGCATCTTAGCTGAACTTACTGTACTAGAATGTTCACAATAACACTATTTGTAAGAGCCCCAAACTGCAAACTACCCAAGTACCCATCAACAGTAAAATTGGTAAGTAAATCTTGGTA
>NW_007733760.1:81877-83755 GCF_000696425.1 Galeopterus variegatus | reverse complement strand
CCCCAAACTGCAAACTACCCAAGTACCCATCAACAGTAAAATTGGTAAGTAAATCTTGGTAGGCACACAATGATATACTATATAGCAATGCAAATGAAGGATGCACACCACAAAGAAAAATATGAATGCATCTCACAAACATAACATTGAGCAAGAGAAGTCAAACATAAAAGAGTATACACTACATGACTGTATTTATGTAAATACAAAAATAGGCAAAACTACTTTACACTATTATAAGTCCAGATAGTGGCTACTACTGGGGATAAGGAGTTGTAAGGGGGCTTCCACGGTGCTGGTTAAACAGATGATTTCACTGTGAAAATTCATGGAGCTGAACATTTAAAGTATGTGCACTTTTTATATGTACTTTATACCTCAATAAGAAAAATATTTTAAACATCTATTGTGAAAACAAGAAAAAAACAGCACCAGCTGGCTCAGGAATTAAACTAGTCGAGCTCAAGCCCTAGTTCCATTATTTCCTAATTGTGCAGCCTTCAGCAAGTGACTTAATTCCCTTGTGCCTCAGTTTCCTTACCTGTGCCATGAGAAAATAAATATAATAATAATAATAATAATACCTACTTCACAGGGTTATTGTGAATATTAAATGAATTAAAAATGCAAAGCACACAGAGCAGTACCTGACAAAACNTATCATTCCATATCTGTTTACTTCTTTTAGTTTTAAGAACATAAGAAAGCCCCTCTAGTTTCCAGAAGTTTCCCCATTCCTATTGTTGGAACATTTAAACTTGGTTGCAGAAGGAGATCAAATGCTGGACTTATCATCTTATTTTTATCCTAGATGTTATTTCTTTAGTTTCATTTCTGTTCACTACATGTATTTTTTCCTCTCTCCCTTTTTTCTGTTTTTGGCCCATTTACTTACATGGGTTCCTCTTTTTATTCTACTCTCTCCAAACTCATCCTAGCTTCCTCTCAGTGATTAGGTGATTTTAGACCCAGTTTATTCTTGTTAAATTTATATGCTTTTATAATGTTCCACTTTTGTTTCTTCTATTCACAAATTATTTTGGCAGAGACAGTCTTTTTGTTCCCATATTTGTAGCTACTTTTACCTTTAGGGAAAACATAAATCTAAAGGTTTTCTGCTTTCCTGGTGCACTTTAGTTCTTATATGCCAACAACTCTCACCGAATTTTAATTTCTCTGTCAGTTAGTGTAACTTTAAAGGGAGGAATGCTAGTAGAATATTTATGTCCTCTTTTACATTTAAAAAATGTATTCTTGTTGTCTAAAAAGTAACCCAGAGTATTGAATTCTTGGAAAACTTCAAGCCTCTGTAATTTTTTGTTCCATTTTTTTTCCTGGCATTTGATCTTTCTTTGTCTTCCTCCATGGCCTAGGAAGCCCCTATCAATTTACCACTGAATGGGTGGGAGACGTATCTTGGACTTCCTTGCTGCAGTGGCTCATTTACCATTGCTGGGAGATAGAGATCTCAGCCTGAGCAGTTTTCAAAATATGCCATAACATATGTATTTCCCGCAGCATGCAATAATACGTGCATTTACTGCATACCTTTTCCTGTGACCTGTTGCTTTCTTGTCTCTGGTTATGGCCTTTAAGATCACCCATAGCCTGTCTCTAATTCCCGTACTCTCTCTCTGCCCTCGTTATTACATCCTCTTGAGTGATGGAACAGACGGAAATCCTTATTTCCTATCACTTATTTCCTATATACTCTCTTGGAAGAATAAACAATTCAATTTTGCAAAATAAAGAAAATTTCTAAATAAAAGGAAAGCCCTTCACACAGCAGCAAATATTGCAATAACTCCATTTGTCACATGGGCAAATGAGGCTGAGAGAGGATAATTCCCTGCCCCAGGATAGAGACAGTGGGGCAGA
>NW_007733760.1:73589-81562 GCF_000696425.1 Galeopterus variegatus | reverse complement strand
ATGGGCAAATGAGGCTGAGAGAGGATAATTCCCTGCCCCAGGATAGAGACAGTGGGGCAGACCCAGGACCTGGATGTGGGAGAGAAGCAGAGAGCTTCTCAGGGCAAGGCAGGGCAGGGAGGCCAGGAAGGAGCCAGGAGAGAACCTGATAGGTGCAGAGGCCAGTGAGGGGCCAGTCAGGCCTGGGCTTGGGGGGGCCTGGGCCTGGCCTGGGTACACAGGCCAGTGAGGATCGGAACAAAAATGCGGAGCACCTCATCTGGGGCAATTATTGTGAAGGAGATTGTGCTGTGGGGCCTGGGTCTGTACCTGCTGAGGCCACTGTCCACCTTGACTGTGACCACACTCAGGGATGTCTCTGCAGGGCTGAAGCTCATCTGGACAAGGAGCTGCAGGCCCCTAAAGAGCATCTCAGGCTGTACGTGGATCTTCTAACAAGACGGCAGGGGAAGACTTCTGGATCCACCGGCAACAGATGCCTGTAGCATTGCCTCATCAGGGGCTTGATCCCCTCCCACTGAGTGCCATGGAGCCACTGCAGCCAGAGGGAGGAGTAGGGAGCCACCATAGGAGAGGATTGGCAGTGAAGGAGAGGGGATCACAGCCCTGTTGAAAAGTGACATACATTTCTATAGACAAGCAAAGCAGAATGGAAAGAAGTCATGAGAACACTGGCCCAAGGAAAGCAAAGCTGTGCTCCTGAGCCCCCACCGTGTGCCCCCACCATGTGCCCCTCATCCACGGCCCTTTGCCAGAGGAGGACACACAGAGTCAGAGAAGGTAAGAGGCTCTGAGTGTCCCCAGGTCTGTCTCAGTTCAAATTTGTTCCCAGAATGTTCTTAGACCCACCTCGGCCCACCCCAGAGGCACTGGGTAAGTTGTGCTGACCCCTGTGGCCTGGACGTCTGACCAGTTTTCTGAGGTCTGTGTTAGGTTTACTGCCCCAGCCAGGGTCCCTCTCACAACCCTCAACACAGCATCCCCCAGAGACACCCAGAAGGAGTCGCAGATGAGGTCAGTGAAAGAGGAGGCAGCTTGTGAAATGAGAGACAGCAAGACACCCACACAAAGTCCTAGACTCACACAGACACATGAGAACAGACTCAGGTGCCTCCAAACGCGTGTCCTAACACCCAGCCTCCTCAGTGTCATCCCTTGGTTCCCTAGGTGTTGAATGGCAGGGATCCGAAGGCAATGAGAGGAATAAAACCTGTGACAGCAATGGGCAGTTGGTTACTCTGCAGGCCTGTTGTAGAGATTCATGTGACATTGTGGTGTCACCATGGCTACCCCGTAAACTGCAGGATAACACAGAAGTCTGGAGCTTAGAGAAAAAGCACAGCACATCTGCCTGCCTGGCTCTGCAGGCCCTGAGTGGGGGCCTCAGCCCTGGGATGGACCCTGGCTGTGATCACACCCTGAGCTCTGTCCCCTGGTGACTGACCTCTAGGCTCGGGTTTGCCAGTTCTAAACGATGGGCCAGAGGCTCTGTTTGAAGCTTGAGCTTTCCAGCTCTGGGCTCAGGCTTAGTTCATTTTCTTGAACTGTGGCTTTTGGGGGCTGAGCTAATTTTTCTGAGCTTTGCTTCTGGGGCTGCTCTAAGCTACAGGGCTGGGGTTTTAGCTCATCTCCTCATTCATGTCTCTTTTTTCCGAGATTTGCTCATTGGGCTCTGGACTGGGTGTTTGGGTTCTGGGCTGTCCCCTGTCTAATGGAGTGTCCTCTGTCTCAGGGTCCTGTGCTCTGAATTCAGGCTTGGTTCTTTGGTTTTGGCTCTGAGGTCAGGGCTGGACCCAGAACTTAGGGATGTATCTCATCCTCAGAGGACCCAGTGGGTTGGGTGTGGAAAGAAGTTGATGATTCATGGCCCAAACCAAAGGCTATGGGAATAGCTGGATCAGCATCTGTTTGGTGGACAAACGTGTCATTCACCTCCTTAGCCCTGCCCTTGGGTAAGGTTTTCTTCTTGGAGCAACTGAGTCATTCTGAGATTAATATTCTTTCAATTTCCTGACCTCACTTTGCAAACCTTGTGGACAGTGAAGGATGAGGATCTCATCAGGTCTACAGTGGCAGCAGAGGTTCTGCACAAGGATAATCTATCCTCAGAGCCTACCCCTGGACCATTGTCCTGATCAGTAGGAGTCTGGAACAGAGTTGTGGCTGATAGAGACTCCCCACATCTTGCATATAACCTCGTACACAGTGGGCCTATAGTAAAGTAATAAATTAATGAGCAGAAATATTTAGAATGACTTGGAAAAAAAAAAAAAAAGAACAGAGGGGAAAAATGCAAGGAGGGAGAATAAACCAGGAACATGAGGCTGCCCAGTGAATCTCCTGAGGCATAGGGCACTTCTGCTGGGAGGGAGGAGAAGGAACAATTATTTATGGAGCACACGGGGTATGCCCCTCTCTGCTGGTCACTTTTGAGTGCTGTAACTTACCAGAGGTTGCATGGCCTGCAGCTTATAGCGCTTGCTTCAAACCTTGTTCTGGCTGACCCCAGAACCTCTGTTCGGGTTTCTCTGGAGACCCCAGCTCATGCTCTGCCCACAAGGGCCACAGCCACGGATCAGACCCTGGACAAGCTCAGCCTGCCTTGCTTTTCTGCAGAGGGACCTGGTCTGGGCCTTAGGTCCCAGGACTTTTTGCTTTATCACCCAGAGGCACCAGTCTTTCTATTTGCTCATAATCCACATCCAGCCCTAAACATCCTTGATCTTGGCTCAGCTGGGCTGCTGCGTACAGTGACTCTCATATCCCAACCCCAGCCCCAAGGCTGCAGACACCCCAGAGCTTGGCACAGGCTACACTGAGGCCCTCAGCACATGATGCATTGTAAAGATGGGCAGGCTCTTTACTTCAGATGAAGAGTCCAAGGGCCCAAGTGGCCCACATGCCCTGGTGAGGTAGAGCAAAGCTAAGGAATGCCAGCCTATGCCAATATCTTACTGACTTGAGCACTGAGCTCAGTCTGGCTCTGGCTAGGATCTGATGCCAGAGAGCAGCAGCCATGCTAGCTAGGCTCAGGCCAGGAGCCCCCCTGGGGCCCTCATTTTCCCACCTTGTCATGAACTCCTCTTTTGTACTCACTGGAAACACTGAGTTTAGGAATGGAGGGAAAGAGGGAGAAAGGCTGGCAGCCAAGAGGGTATGAGGGAGATGGGCGAAGCCCTTCAATCTCAGGCGAGGCCACACCCCATGACCTGGGGCCAGGGGCAGATCCTCCCTTCACATGCTCCACCTGGATCATCTGCGTGAAGACCGACATCTAGAAGCTCAGGTGTACCCATTGTTCACTTTTTCCTTTTGTCTCACATGTGGACCTCCCATCTGGAAATGACGATGTTTCTTTCAGCCTCCCACGCTTGCAACCAGTGATTATGAGCTTTCAGTTCAAGGGACAGAATCTGGTTCTGAGATGAGGAAATAGTTATTTACGTCTTTTTCAAGATTGCTGTGATTTATTTTGGGTCCCTTGAATTTCCATATGAATTTTAGGATTAGCTTGCCAAATTATGCAAAGAAGCTTGCTGAGATTTTGGTAGTTGAATCTATAGATGAATTAAGGAATATTTCCATCTTAACAATATTGGTTTTCAATCCTTGAAATTGAGATGTCTTTTCTTTCCTTTTAGATCTTTTTAAACAACTTTCAGCAATATTTTGTAGTCTTCAGAGTATAAGTTTTGCACTTCCATTAAATTTATTTCTAAGTATTTTGTTCTTTTTGATGCCATTGTAAATGCATTGTTTTCTTAATTTTATTTTCAGATTGTTTATTGCTAGAGATATAATTGGTTTTGATATATTAATCTTGTATTTTACAACCTTGCCGAACTTATTTCTAATAGACTTTTAGTGGATTACTTAATTTTTTATATCCAAGATCATGTCATCTGCAAGTAGGGATGATTTTACATCTTTTTTTCCTAATCTGTACAACGTTTATTTCATTTTCTTGCTTAATTGTTCTGGCTAGAACCTCCAGTACAATGTTGATTAAGAATGATGAGAGAGTGCATCCTTGTATTTTTCTGATTTTAGGAGGAAAATATGCAGTTTTTCATTGAGTCTCTTGTTTGAGAGTTCTTATGATGAACTGGTATTAATTCTTCTTTACATTTTTGGTAGAATTCACCAGTGAAGTCAATCTGGGCCAGGGCTTTTCTTGGTGGATTTTGTTTTTTGTTACTAAATCGGTTTCTTTACTTGTTATAGGTCTTTCCAGATTCTCTATTTTTCCTGGAGTCAGATTCTGTAGTTTGTATATTTCTAACAATTTGTACATTTCATCTAAATTATCTAATGTATTGCCATAGACTTATTCATAGTATTCCCTTATAATCTTCTTTGTTTCTGTAAGGTCAGTAGTAATGTCCTTTCATTTCTAACTTTAATAACTTGAGTCATCTTTCCTTTCTTTTCTTTTCTGTTTTTTTTTCTTTATTTTGGTCAGTCTAGCTAAAAGTTTGTCATTTTCCTTATATTTTAAAAAAACAACTTTTAAAATAAATTATTGTTTTTTCTATTTTATACTTTATTGTTTCTAATGTTATTTTCAAAGTTAAATGTTATTAAAAATCTTAATTTCCTTTCTTCTGTTTGCTTTAAGTTTGGTTCTTTTTCCAGCATCTTAAGTTGGGAGGTTAGGTTATTGATTTGAGATATTCTTTTTAACACAGAAATTTACAGTTATAAATTTCCCTCTAAGTTCTTCTCCAGATGCATTCAATATATTTTAGTAGGTAGTGTCTTTGTTTCAATTCAGCTCAAAGTAATTTCTAATTTTCCTTGTGAATTCTTCCTTGACCCATTGGTTGTTTGGGAGTGTGTTTTTTAATGTACATGTATTTGAATTTCTCAAATTTCTTTCTGTTAATTGCTTTCTAATTTTATTACATTATTGTTGAAGAAGATACTTTGTATGTTTTCCATTCTTCCAAATATATCAAAGCTTGTTTTATGTTCTAACATATGGGCCATCTTAGAGAATATTTCATGCGTACTTGAGAAGAATGTACATACTGCCGTTATCGGGTGGATGTTCTGTAGGTACATATTAGGTGTTGGTTTATAGTGTTATGCAGATTCTGTGTCTTTGTTCATCTTTTGCCCATATGTTCTGTTGATTATTCAAAGTGAAATACTGAAGTATTCAACTATTCATGTGTTATTATGTTACATCTCTTGATCAATGACTTCTTAAAATGTTTTTCACTGACACAAAAAAACATTATTGTCAATATTTATTCCCTTCTTTAACAGTACACATTACGAGTTCACTTGTTCCTACAGTGGAGTATCTACTAACACCCGTGTAAAATAACTGAATTCTTTAAGAGATGAATGCCCTTTCAGAAGATAGTCATGGTAAATGCTGCGATAATTATTCTCTTCAAATCAAAATTTCTTTTCCTGTTTACAAGTAATATTGTGCCTAGTAAGAATAACCTTGACACTTGAAGGGATAAATTGTCAATTCCTTTAAGCAATGAAGTACTGTAATAACCCTATTTACTCTTCTTGCAATTTGCATAATTCTTTTGCTAAAGAGAGATTGAAAACTATGAACAAGAAATAAGTAAGCTAATTTAAAAAGTCAACAAGAACTTTTGAGGCCACCAGAATTAAAGTATTATTTCAGTGCTTCAGAATAAACTGAGGATTCTCTCAGCTGCACTTGTTGAAGAAAGCCAATAGGTTTTTGAATCTGAGAAAATTGAAGAATACTGAACGGGAACAAAATCACAAAAATCCTTCGATTGTTCACTTCAAACAGTGCTGAAGTTAGAGAACAATTTTATGACTCCTATGTCACTGTCAGCAGAAAGGATACAGATGTGGCTTGAGCAGCATTAAGCAGAATATTAAGCACAATAAAGACAGAACTGCCAACACCTTTCAGAGAATCATTTATGCTTTGCTTCAACTTTGAATAAACATTGTTTGCACCCTTAAACCAACATTCATATTTCCATTATCTCCACCAAAAGCAGTACATTTTTTTCCCCATTAACTGGTAACTAAATAGGAGAGATTTCTACAAAAATTTGCTTTTGTTTCTGAATTCTCGTCTGGAAAGGATTTTACTTATAGTAGCCTTATAAATCAGCCCTTTTTATGAGAAGAATATTGCACAAGTAACAGAAATTTTTTTTTCTGCATTGTGATTAGTTGCAATCATGCTATGTCATAAAAAAAAGGTGAGACATTTAGATCTTTTATAATCTCTGTAATGGTAAGTGGAGCTATTACATTTTTTATTATTGCAGTAGATTGCAAAATTTGCTTGCAATTTTGGAATCTGAAAATACTTATGGTAGCAGTATGTTGAAACAGTCATTTGAGCTGAAAGACTGATGATGATATACAGCATGGGAAGCTATTACAACTTCTGCTGTGATTATTTTATCTTCTTCATCTGTATTTATTTTAATCAAAAAATTATTTTATCACTTCCTTTTGAAGTAGTTGAGGAAATCATACAAATCTTTAACTTAGCTGTCAGTGTGCGTTGTGTTATATCTGACTTTCAACAACTGAATAACAATTGCGTACTGTTCAAAGAGCTGTAGAAGGACATTTCCTCATTTAACACATGTCCATTATTCAGAAAATTTATCACAAAATTTACACATGTGTGTTGGCATTTGCAGTTCAAATATACACAGGTAAAGAGAAGGTAATACTCACCACCCAATACTTGAAAAGATTGCTAATCTTACCTCTGCAGTGTGTCTGTCACTCTAAAGTCCAAATTTAACAGTAAATGGGTTGAATTGTTGAAAGGATTGAGAACTTGCAAACAAGCAATAAGTTAGATATCTAATGCAAACTAAAATGAGCTTCCCAATTGTCCATAAGGTTGAGTTGTACATGTGAGATGGGAGGTACTCAGTTTCCCTAGGTTAGGGTTTCAGGACACACCTCTGGGTTGCAAACCACGCCCTGAGGTCTCAGTCCTCTCCGCTAGGCCCTCCCCTAGAGGAAAATGACTGTAGCTAGTCAGACCTATTTTTGGCACCAACATCAGGAAAATGAGACCAAAAGGGGCTGGCTTATGCAAATCCAGTGGCTGGGCATGCCCACTAGAGAAGAATTACATAACTCTGGCAGCTGAATGACCTTCTACTTGAGCTGCTAAGGAGCACAGGATATTCTTGAATGTGTTTGGTGCATGTGACAGGATCTGACCAATGAACAAGCTCCAAGAAGAGACTAACTGAGCATGTGCAAGACTATGTTACATAACTGGGAACCACCCTTTAATTGAATATTCATTAGACAGTCTAACTATAAAAGCCAAATCACAGCAGAAGGCTGTTGTTTCTCACTTTTCTGGGGCCAACCCTTACTTCACAGGGCTGAAGTGTGTATGCTTTTTTTTTGTATCAAACTTACCTTCAGCACGTGGCTTCTTGCTGTCCTGAGCCAGCCTACACCCTGTACTGAATTTTAAGTGTGTATTTCTTAGTTTTGTTTTAAACTTGGTGCAGGCCCTGTTCAGTCTCTGGAGGTAGGCCACACTTTCTCTGTGAAGTCTATATTTCTTGTTTGTTATATTAAACCTGTTCTCGCTTGCCTTTTTTGTCTTTTTTCGTGTCCGGCAATGGATCGCAACCCTCAGTGTTGCACCGCACCTCGCTCAGCCAGTGAGCGGGAACCGGTCTGTATGTGGGATCCGAACCCTCGGCAGGAGCGCCGCACTGCTACAGTGCGCCACCGGGCCAGCCCAAACCTGTTCTCGCTTTCTACTGCAACTCCAATCTTGAATTAGTTCCTGTGGTGGAGTCAAGAACCTGGTAAGAGGACAGGGTGGGTTCACGCCTGCTTTCAGGGTATCATTTGTCAGGAATAATCTTCCTAAACAAACCAGAGTTGATCTTATATAAGGTTTTGGGTATCCTCATGTTCAGGGATTGGTGGAGTGTTCAGGGATTGACAAATTTCTGCCTGTATTAGGGTGG
>NW_007733760.1:65019-73172 GCF_000696425.1 Galeopterus variegatus | reverse complement strand
GCCAGTGAGCGGGAACCGGTCTGTATGTGGGATCCGAACCCTCGGCAGGAGCGCCGCACTGCTACAGTGCGCCACCGGGCCAGCCCAAACCTGTTCTCGCTTTCTACTGCAACTCCAATCTTGAATTAGTTCCTGTGGTGGAGTCAAGAACCTGGTAAGAGGACAGGGTGGGTTCACGCCTGCTTTCAGGGTATCATTTGTCAGGAATAATCTTCCTAAACAAACCAGAGTTGATCTTATATAAGGTTTTGGGTATCCTCATGTTCAGGGATTGGTGGAGTGTTCAGGGATTGACAAATTTCTGCCTGTATTAGGGTGGTCACTGCATGAAGACTGCTTTTGACAGGCTTTCTGGATCATGGCACCTGGAGTTAGATGTTGATGGTGGGCTGTTTTCTAGAGATGTAGACCTGTTCGACTGGCTAGCTTCCAGAAACTAATGACTGGAGTGAGGTTATCATTGACTGGCTGATTTCAGAGCATGTGTGGTGATCTGAGGTTTTCTCTGTGGTTACATGTTTATGACTTGGCAATTTGGGGAAAAAACAGTCTTTACCTTGAATATGAAAAATAAGTATTTCTAATTTTCAGCTTCTGTCCTCACTGACTCCCTCACACTCCTGTTTTTGGTCTTCTCTTAGGCAAGCCTGCAGGAGAAACATTAATGGGTAGTCCAGATGTTTATCTGGGGAGGTATAATTTTCAGTTAGTCTTGCTATTTAAGTGATTTAAGGGCCAAATTCTGTCGCAGAAAAGTGCTAAATTCTGTAGTTAGTTGAAAAATATCTGATTACAGGATATTTAGGGTATCCTGACAAAGTCAATACAGGATGCAGACAAAATCATGCATGGGATATGTCCTCCATACACAGAATGCTTGTCAACCGTATCTCTGGTAGCGGAGAAAAGAAACAGGCTTTTCTGAGAGCTTCTCCACCTTGACCTTGATCTCCAGGGTCAGCACACACTGATCTTGGCCTCTTGCTGTTTTCAAGCCAGTACAGGCCGATCTGACCCACAGGCCTGGGAGCAAAGTCGTTTCTCTATCTTGAAGGCACCTCTGACCCAAGGCTTCCACAGGCAAGCCTGGCATTTAAATTTCAGCCTTAACTGTGGAAAGACTTTCTTGGTCTGTCCCCTAAACCTGTGAACTATATATTCTGCTTTGCCATCCACACTCTTTTGTCAGTGAAGATTTTAACTCCATTATTTTGTATTAAATTCTTCATATTCTTTCTTTATTACATTCAGTTTCCCTTCGGCTTACCTCTCATTTAGTTCCCTTTTCCTGAATCTGCTGATTTATCAGCTAATTTTTAAATTATTAATTATTTGTGCTTTTTTTTTTTTACTATGAACACAAAATAGATTTAAATTAGAACATGTTTCTAGTTTAAATTTCTTTGAAAATCCCCTTCTTTCATGCTATATTTTCCTCCTTTGGTGATTATTCCTATTTTGAATAATCTTTCTATAAACTCTTGTTGAAGTTTTTTATTTTCTTTAAACAAAGTGAGGTATATTCTGTTTTACTTTCTTTTTAAAATTTTCTTTCTCTCCTCCCTTATCATCTAGGTAAGATCTAACTTCCCTGTTTGTGATTTTTTTTTGGTTATACATATTCATGGGGAACAAAGCTGACCATCACCACCTGTGCCCACGATGTGATGGCCAGATCAATACTATCAGCGCGCACATTACAGCAAACTGTGACTATTCCCTGTGTGATTCGGATTCAGCATTCTCAGTGGAAGGAGGAATGAGTTGGGGCTAAACGCAAGCCCTGTATGTGTCATTACCTCGTCACAGTTTATTCCCTAGGTTTATTGCAGTCCAATTTTCTGTAACAGACGCTATTTTGTCCTGCGTCCGTTCCTGGCATTCTGTATGTTCCTGGAACCAGTCACACACACACACACACACACACACACACACACACACACACACACACACACACGTGTATATATATGGATATATATGTAAAATCATTTAGAACCACTTCCCTACTCTCTTCCTCATGTCGAAGAACTCAAGTTAAACCACACCCTGACCTCTTAGGAGCAGATGCCAGACTCATTTAGGAGACACCCACAGCCCTCGACTCTATTCTTAAATGCTCTTGATTTTCAGTAATATAAGGATACACCCGGGCAGTGAGTCTTGTTTTCTGCAGTCTCCCAAATCATAAAATATAATCCTTCTCAGTTAGGTGGTATCTGCTTATTTTCTGTGACTTAGTTCCACATTTTTTTCCCCACCAAGAAAGTTGTTTCTTTAGTTTTTGCTGTAGTTATGGCTCCACTTGTTTTTATCTAGGAAAACTGCCTCTTAAAATTTCTCACATGTATGGGGCTGACCCCATGGCTCACTCGGGAGAGTGCAGCACTGGAAGCACCGAGGCCACAGGTTTGGATCCTATATAGGGATGGCCGGTGCACTCGCTGGCTGAGCACGGTGAGGGCGACACCAAGTTGAGGGTTGCGATCCCCTTAATGGTCACAAAAAAAAAAAAAAGAAAGAGAAAATTTCTCACATGTAAGTGAGATTCTTCTCTCAATTTAGGGCTTTTGACCATTTCTTTCTTCCTTCCTTCCTTCCTTCCTTTTCTTTTCTTTTCCTTTTTTTTCTATTTACTTGAATATCTTAGAGATCAGAGACCGTTCAGTTTCTGGGTTCTCAGAAGGCTACCTAATCTGGAAGGCTCCATTGGCTTTTCATATTACTACAAACCTAAATATATGTTACTTGAAGAAGATATAAGATGTCTTAAACACTGTAACTTTCTTTTATGTTACCTTTGCTATTTCCTGTGTATTTTCTCTCAGCATTAACCNACTGTAACTTTCTTTTATGTTACCTTTGCTATTTCCTGTGTATTTTCTCTCAGCATTAACCTTAAAATCTAACAAAAGAAAGGCCCTTGTTTTCCAGAAATGGGCATGATTGTGTCTCACTTTATAGTCAGGCTTGGAGATAGACAAAGCTCTCACCTAGGAGGTAAGTTAGCCTGCAGCAGAGAAAATGCTGGAACCTGGGCGAGTGGTGAAGGAAAAAAGACTGTCCTAAGTTTGAGAGGTGACATCAGGTTTAATTGTAGACAAATCTGTTCAGCTTCTCAACAAGTGATTTAGACGAACCTTAGGTCAACTTTTTCTGTCAGGCAGTAAATGCGTTAGACGTTGCAGACCACATGGTCTCTGTCACAACCATTCAGCACTGCTGTTGTTTCACAAAAGCAGCCACAGACAGTGTGTCAACAATTGGGCTTGGTTGTGTTCCAATAAAACTTTAATTACAAGTATAGAAGATGAGCCAGAATTGACCCATGGGCTGCAGGCTGCTGACCCCAGATTAAACAATAATCTTCGAATTATGACTATTTAGTAATTATTAAAAAACAAATAATGTTTGAATATTAACAGGTCTTAGAAAGTAAACATTAAATTTATTGCTTACTTTTGGATTAGATTAGATCAGTACATTGAGAGCAGGTGTTATATGTACACGTGCTATGATATATGGATGTGTTTGCGTGTGTATACATACATGNCCTTTGCTATTGCTGAAATCTGTCACCTCTTCCTCCTGTACCCACTGCCTGGTCCTCAGTCTCTTCATCTCCTAAACTTTACTGGATTTGACTGCAGGAATTTTCATAAACCATTACCATACAGATGGATTATATACTTTATTTGAATTTCTGTACTTCTTGGACTCTTTTTTAGGCCTTCTACATCCTCTAACTAATATACTCGTTGGGCATTGTCTCCCATGTGTGACATGCCATCCATTCTATTCCCATGCACGAAATGCCCATATTGTGTTTTCAAGGCCCAGAAAATGCCTTTTATGGGTAGACCATGGAACCGTCAGACATTTCTCATTTTTATTGTCTGTCCTTCCTCTCTTTTATGACATTCAGCTCTCTCTCCATAGGCCACATGAATCTAGTGACATTATTTAGTCATATAGCCTTCCTTTCAGTTGACTTTGACAGAAGAATAAGCTCCACATGGCTCCTTCCTGACTTGCCTAGCTCTATTGATTGTCTTTGCTATCTTATTCCCTTAGGACATAATCATTCATGCCATCTAGTCCCTCTGGCCAGTAGGACAACTCCTCAGCTGCAGGCTTGGAGACAGTCCCCTGGCAATAAGCTCTGGGTCCTTCATGCCACACAGCAAAAATTCTATTTG
The DNA here is from genome assembly GCF_000696425.1 of Galeopterus variegatus. NCBI lineage: Eukaryota > Metazoa > Chordata > Mammalia > Dermoptera > Cynocephalidae > Galeopterus > Galeopterus variegatus. Next base: position 68,976 of record NW_007733760.1, on the reverse strand, counting down.
CACAGAGTCACCCAAAAACCCATGAATGTTTGTCTTTGCAGGATAGACCCCAATGTTCTCAGTTAGGTATAGGACCTTCACAGCCATGATCAGGTTCAAAGAGCCTCTTCAGACTCTAGTGCGAGGGTATCATCATCAGCTTCTGCCTGGGCTGTACATCACGGACAGAAGTTGTTGGCTCACATAGATAAAGTCCACATGGGAACCGCCGTACTTTCTCCAGAAAATTGAGAAGGTTTCTAGTTCCCTGAAATTGCCATAAGGGAACTCCATCTGATTACTCTTGAAGACCCTTAGTTTTGAATGAAAACGTGGATCAAGCTTTAGGGAAGCCATTCCACCCTCAGCTTGGTTTATTTGACTGGTTAGACATGTCAAGTGGTACACATTGGGAAATCAAGGCTGGTTCTTTAAAGGGATGTACATGCTCCTCAAAGGGCACAGTGTGACTCCATAAGAAGGCATCCTGTTCACTCAGAGCAACACTCTGACTGCATATGAGCCCCCTGATGAGGCTCTGTGAGTCTCTTCCTTACGTAGACATTCATGGTAAGGTCTGTATCCACCTGGACGCTTTCAGCACATGTCCCCATTGCAGTCCAGGTAGACCCCAGAAGCAATATTTTAGGGCATTTCTCAGGCTTCTTTGAAAGACATGCTATTTTCTGCTAGGCTGCAGTAGCACTCAGTGACAACCCTACCTGCATAATACCTGGCTGTGGTTTCTCCTGAAAGGTCTAGGAAGTGGCTCTAAACATTTAGTGTGTGGCAGAATCCCCCAGAGAAATTTTTAGCAATGCAGATGTGTAAAGCCCAGCTCCAGAGTGTCTGGACCAGTTTGTGTGGGGTGAGACCTGGGAATATGCATGCTAACACTCAACCCATTCTGAAGGAGGTGGTCCAAAGATCATACATTTAGAAATGCTGGGAAATTGAATAGACTGATTCAGAGTCCTGAAAGAATAAAAGGCTGTGCCTCTGGTGAGGCAGAAGCAGGTGCGGGTATAGGTATTTCTGGATCGTTCCTGATGGGGTAAATCCCATTTATCATCTTGGTGCGTTTTGAAGCAGGCAACATTAAGACAAGATCTGAACAGTTTCTTCTCTCTTCATTCCAGGTCAGAAAGAATAGCAGCCCAAAAGGTCAGTGTGACTCGTCCTAGGTGCATCAGACCTGCTCAAGGAAGAGGATCAAGGAGCTAGGAATGAGCTGGGTTTGTTCCTGTTTCAGGGTATGGTTCTTGGAGGTAGTTGGAACTTCAGAGGGTAGAAGTGGGATGCTTTAGTACTCAAAAGAGAAGGCACTCAACACTAGCCAGGACTCCATGTGAACACAGAGAAGCTTGTCTTAGAATACTGTAAGGATGATGTCCTTTGATCTGGAAAAGCAGAATATTTTTTTCTCAGTACGAATCACCCAGCTTATTTGGCCTGACAGCTGTATTGATTGGCAAGTCCTTCTGTATATGGGTTATAGATTTCGTGGCCCAAACAAAATATAGGAAGCCATGGTTTGACACACCAGGGTATCTGAAGACTATAATGCTTGCAGTAATGGATAAACAGGCAATTTGATCGAGGCCTGGGCCAGCATTAGCATGCAGCTCTGTATCCAGATTGCTGGCTAAACTGCAGGGGGATGCAGGAGAGGGAGAGGAGCTGCAATATCCAGACTTCCTTTAAGGGTGCTGGATAAGAGAAAGGGGAATAGACCCAGGGGATGTGCTTGAAGGAAGTCTTGTTGGCAAGTGAGGCCTACCATCTGAAAACAGCTCATGCTGAGTATTAGGAAGTCTTATTTCAGGAGAATGGGGTGTCCTGAGAAAAAGACCAAGAATAGACATGACTTGACGAACAGCCAGGGAATTGGCATCCAGGAAGTCACTATTATGCTAACATGCAACTGCTAATATGCAATCTGTACTGCTGGGGTACATTGGGGACTTGTGTGTTCACATGTGCAAGGCAGGGCATGATGTAGGCACCGTTGGCCAGAGAGGCCGTGGGGAGTAATGCAGAAGCACCGGAGGCCAAATCCTGATCTTGAGTTAAGCCTCAGTCTGTAGACTGGGCAGGATGGAAGGGGGTGGGTGCAACTCTGGGAATCAGACAAGGCACACCCTAAAGCCACGTCCATCAGCTTTGAAATGGAATCCATTTCTCTAATACACACTGCCACTGAACTTTCTTGCAGCTTTAACTGTTCCACCTTCTGTGTGTTCGTAACTTTGTCTGCCAAAGAATATTACAAAGAGCCCCTGGAATCTACACTTTGTGTCTTGTTAATCATCTTAAAGTTCATAGCTGCTGAAAACAAAATCTTTATTGATGTACAGCCTCATTTAATTTCACTTTCAGCCTCTGTCATGTTGTAGTTCACTAGCTTACTGTAAATCTCATGAAAATTGCTTGTCATCTTTTACCAGCTGCTGTTCTCCATTCATTCAGTGCTGACTGATGACTTTCAGCCTCTGTCATGTTGTAGTTCACTAGCTTACTGTAAATCTCATGAAAATTGCTTGTAATCTTTTACCAGCTGCTGTTCTCCATTCATTCAGTGCTGACTGATGGGAGCTCACTTTTTCACTCACAGTTTCTAGATGGCAGCACATTAAACAGAGTCAATTTAGAGTTCACCTTTTTCCTCCTTTGCTTCCCTAATGAATAGAAAAATCATATTTATATGTCCTGGGGGGATACCTAGGATTTGGAATTCTGATCTCCTGAGCTGAGAGCTAACACATTAGCAAACCCATGTGTAAATTTTCAGAGCTTGTTGCAGATCTTTTAGGACAGTTTCTTTCCTGGGAGACTTGAAGGTTACCTTTTGAAGAGCCAACTGAAGAAAATCATGCTTGGATGATGGTAAACCTTTTTATTTCTCCCATTGGAGCTCAGTAGCCCAGAATTGCTATATTTCATTGAGAAGTCAAACCTGTTGCTTTGACAAAGGTTGTTTTATAATAGCTGTAGGTTTAAAGAGAAGTAGAGTCTAAGATTAAATGTCTGTTGGTATATGGTCCATTACTTTATTCAATTCAATAGTACTACTGAATATCGGCTGTATGCAAGGATTTGATTAGGTGTAAGAAATTCAAATATTAATAACAGAAAATGTGCTTGGGGTGTGGAGTATTTATTATGGGCCTCTAAATACCAGCCACCATGTTACATGCCAGTTACAAACATGTTATTCTTCCTTTATGACCAACTTGTGAAATTTTCTACAAGAAAATTTTTCATGACGATTAAAAAATTATACAAGTTGGCATGAAAATTCTAATGGCAGATAACCTATGGCCCAAGATTTCCATAATGTAGAAAAATTATAGCACTTCTGTACCAAGCTATATCGTATATCTATCCATTATCTATACCTATCTATCCACACATATCTGCATCAGAAATTTTTTGTAATAATAAAAACACAGCACAACAAAAATGAGTTTATCAGCAGTAAAAAAATATGTAGAAATTTTTTGTAATAATAAAAACACAGCACAACAAAAATGAGTTTATCAGCAGTAAAAAAAATGTATATGCATACATATAAAAATTATGTTGTTTTTATTCAGTTATATTTTTTACAACAGTGAAAATGAATGAACCAAAGCAATGTGTACCAGTCTGGATGAATTTCAAAATGTAACGTAAAATTTTTTTAAAACCTTCTATTAGATGAGATATGTAAAATGGTTTCATTTACAAAAAGATTTAAAATACAGAAAAGTAAACAATATATTAATTAGGGATACTTTCATATATGATGAAACTATATAAATACTGAATTGATTATCAGAAATTCAGGGCTGTAGGAACTTTGGTGGGAGAGAGTAGGGGATGCAGGTGGAGAGAGACAAATTGTGGCCTCCAAAGGGATTGACACGTTGTATTGAGCTCAGTCAAGTTGTGAACATAATATTATTTTATCATTATAATTGGAGAATATAACCTTTT
>NW_007733760.1:63237-64449 GCF_000696425.1 Galeopterus variegatus | reverse complement strand
TTTTGTAGAAATGGTATTTTCATAACAGAGAAAAATTAAAAAGCAGGCAGAACTGTAATTTTTGTTCATGTCTATATGACTCAAAGCTGGCTGGCTGTAAAGGGCTAATAGTCATGGAGGTGCAGGGCAGGTGCAAAGAAAGCCAGAGCTTTCTCTGGAAAGTTTCCAACCAGGGAAGCTTAGAGCCAGGACGTGACACTTTTTTCCCTTTTAGCCTTTGCTACCTGCATGACCTTTTCCAGGTCTATAAATCTTTGGGCCTCAGATGCTTTATTATAAATTCATTCTCCTTTGCTCCTCTTCTCAGAGAACCTGAGCCCTAGCAATTATTTTTGGTACCTCTGCAATGAGATGGTAATACATTACAACTTCTAAAAGCCAGTTTTAAAAGTGGGTACATACATTGTCCTAGGAGTATACTCACTAAGCTTTGCAGATTTTTAAAAACTTCATTTTAATTGAGTCTGTCAGCAATTTCTGAAACAATTTAGAGACTCTTGTGGCAATAGCATCTGGATTGAAGCACCTGCCGTCTGTCTCCAGCACTCTCTTCCTCCTCTGTTTGACGACTATCATTCTGATCAACTTTTCCCATTAATTGAGGGCTTCAATGTCCATCTTACACTAGTTCTATCCATCCCAACCTCTGCCTTATTGTCAGTGGCTACATTATCCAAGAGGATGAAATTTCTAACAATCCAGTGGAAGTCTCTTTGAAACTTGGCTTCCTCACCTTCATCAAAATTTCTCATTGCATTTCAGCCAGTATGATCAATAGCCTCTTCTAGGGATTATATTCTTATTCTTTCATCACGTTTACTGAAACACCACTCACTTCAGGCTCATAGAAACCTCCAAGCAATGACTCCACTGTTTCTTTACAATCTGTTGGAATTTTCCAGCTATATTTTGCTGCTTATTCACCTGGATTTCACGGTCCACTATTATAATAGGCCCTGGGAAATCCCTTCCACTCTACTGCCCCCTTTCAGCACTCCATATGTCTGGAAAAACCTGCAATGTGCATTCTCACTGGTGGGAGTGTTCCAGGCAGAGAGAACAGTAAACACCACGTCCCTGCGTGGGAGGCTCAAACCACGCAAGGCTGACCGCACACGGGACCCCTCAGATTGGCTGTTTCCCAACCACCATGAAAACCCCACCAGGGTCCTTTCCGTGCTGTCTCAAGTCATTTTTGAACCAGACTGGGAG
>NW_007733760.1:60120-62060 GCF_000696425.1 Galeopterus variegatus | reverse complement strand
GAAAGGAATACATCGGTCTGCTTCAAGTTCCATGTAAATTAATGAGGACTCTCCACTACTACGCCTTGTGCCTTATTTGTCAAGCTCACAATGTAGGGAAACCTGTTATGACAGCTCTCTAGACATAACCAGTCTCCCGGGCACTCTTTTCAACTCATCAAAGGATTTCATTAACATCATAATGTATGTGGAGAGGATTGTGGTATAGTGATTGTTTATTTTGTGGATTCCTTGAAAGGTTGATTATGTTGCACCGACAAAGAAAATGTGAAATGATTTAACTCCTTATTGGAAATGCTCTCATGCATTACAAAAGGAAAAACTATCTCATAGGTCAGGCAGTACAACAAACTACTAAAGTTTAATGTAAATTAACTATACCATTGTCCTCATTACCCTTAAAAGTGTTAAGATTTCCTAAAGTCTTATCTTTTGCCATAAAAGAAACCCCTTCCCCCATTCTAACTTATTAGATTCAGCCAAGAATTATAATGATGTTTGATCAAAACCCTGACTATGAAACTCTGTCAAACGAATAAATGAAACTAAAATCATAAACAGCATGGAATCGTAACCCTATGTAGGTCTGGGGACTCAAATTTTGCATTAGAAGTAGAAAAAACAGTTTTTTGTAGGCCACACTTGTGATTCTTTGACAATATAATCCTTCAAAATTTAGCTGCCTTCTGGTCTGTTTATTTCTAGTCAATTGTACATGTAAATAATCAGAGCTTAAGATCTCATCTGGACATGATTCTTCAGCAGAAGATGCATTAAAATAAAATTATTGTCCTCTATGAATTGTCTACTCCTGGTTTCTCAATTTCACGATGAAGCTATGTGAAATATTTTGAAACAGAAGGCCATCCTCTTAATCTGATCTTTATCACTGAATTGCCTCCTATTTTTGACAGAAGAATATCAGTGAGAAATGTTAGGAAAGGGATTGTTGCTATAATTTTATCTCCTTCTGAAATGGTCTCTTCTGAGTTAGTGACCATATTTACCAGTGTGTACTAGAAATTGCCTGTTTATGCCTTTTGTCCCAAATAATTATTACTATTTCTTTTCGCTCACCTGATTTGGATGATAAATTGCAATCTGATTTGGATGATAGATTATATAGTTACCCCATGTTTAAGTTGCTTTTTATATCGGATTCATTTTGGAATAGGTTTTGCCTGAGTTTACCTTTTTCTTGTAAGACCTTTCCAAAAGCGGCTAGGAACCTTGACATATATTGACATTCTTACTTTTGCCAACTACATCCTCTAGAGTTTAGATCAACAGTCTTGATGGTTTTGCCTCTGAACAAAATACAAAAACATGAAAGAAACCCCCCAACTACCTGAAGGCATTTGAGGGTGAATAAAAGCAGGAAGGTTCTGGAGGGGAGTGAACACTTGGAAGAGAGAATTTCATATGGTGATTTCCTCATTTGTATAACTCTTAACCTAAAGCCCGTCCACAGCTGATGTAGCACGGGTTAGCTAGAACTCCAGGAGTCTTTCCAGAGGACAAACGTGAGAGCAATATAGCAGCTGGAAGGGGGCCGGGGGGTTGGGGCGAGGGAGAAAGAGCCCAAACTTGACGTTTACTGCGCTCCAATCTCTGGCTGGCTCCTGAACCACAGTTTCTAGGCCAGATTGCAAGCAGCCCAAGGAGGTAAGGATAAAAAAAATGAAATGAGGTTTGTGTTACTCCTAAAGAGATGTTTGCAGTTTCAATCTATACAAATTAATTGCCTGCACAAAGAAAGAAAGAAAGAAAGAAAAGACTAAAATAATACGTTGAACTTTCAGAATGAGAGAACAAACCTAAGGAAACTAAGGATGGGAGGGAGGCAGGGTGGGGATTTGGAGACGGATAGGTTGGGTAAAGGGCATAAAGAAAAATCACAGTTTTTAATAATGAATATGCTCATAATAAATAATAAAAAA
>NW_007733760.1:56768-59743 GCF_000696425.1 Galeopterus variegatus | reverse complement strand
AGGGCATAAAGAAAAATCACAGTTTTTAATAATGAATATGCTCATAATAAATAATAAAAAAATTTAAAAATTGAACAAACCAAACCAAAGTTTTTTGAGCAATTGGAACAAAAATGACAGATGGGCACTTTTGGGCCATATCAAAAGTGCCAACATATAGGTATGTTTGGTTCAGGAAGGAGAGGAGAGGAAAGCGAATGGGGCAGAAAAATGTATTTGAAGACACAGCGGCCAGCTGAAAGCAGAAAGTGATTGGCAGGCTCAGTGCGCAGAGCTGGACAGTAGCAGAGGCCAGCGGGGAGCACGAGTGCCGAGCTGGCACAGCTGTCGCATCTTCAGCCCTCTTCTGGCCAGTGCACCTGCCAGGGGCAGACACACAACGAGGAAGTGGAGCCTTCTGGGAAAGTCGATTCATTACCACCTGGTACTCAAAGGCTCTACTTTATGAAAATGCATAAGCATAGCTTTAGCAATTCCAGCCAAGCTAGAGTGACTTGACAATCTGTAAAGAGGTGCAAAGGGACCTTTAAAAAGAACCACTTAGGCCACCATTCGGAGGAGTGAAGAGGCAGTGGGCTCCCACAGAGCCTGCAGACCCATGAGTTGGAGGGGAAAGAGTGTTCCATGGACTCTTTTCTCCTAATGAAATTCCACCTCCCTGCCTCCCTTCCTTGGTAGCACCATCGACATCACATCACTTATGAAACATTATTACCCTCACAGGAAGTCACCTTGAGGAAAAGATAAGTGAAACTTATAGAGGTCATTATTGCTAATTAAGATATGTGGATGTAATTTCTTTGTATTTATTCTGCTTTTATTTTTATGAATATAATAAAGTTATAAAGATAAATATTGTGATATGTTAAATCTCAGTTTTTCTCTCTGCACCCTGCCTTAATTTAGGTTCTTAAGCTCTCCTATCATTTATGAAAACTTGAAATTTCATGAACCTCACCCTGAGGGTTGGGGAGTGATTCTGATATTTTTGTACTTCATTTGGAAGTATAATGCATCTTTACAATAAAATCATGCAGGATAGGGGAAAGAAATAAACCTTAATATGTTGATTTGTTTGAGCAAGCCACCGAAGCTTCTAGCACCTTGCTGCTCCAAATATGGTTAGCAGACCAGCAGTGTCAGCATCATCTGGGATCTTGCTACAGCTGCAAAATCCTGGGCCCCACTCCAAATCTATTGAATCAGAACATGCATTTTAACAAGTCCCTCCGGGGATTCGTATGAACATTAAACTTTTAGAAGCACTGCCCTAATATAGTGTTACTATTCTTGCCTTAAATACAGTGTTATTATTTTTTTAAGTGTATTCTTTAGACTAAATTAATTTCCACATCCTCACCTTTCAAGTGTTAATTGATCCTCTCTTTTGTATAAGTAACTTTGTTCTGTGGCCCATAGCATGCTTATGGCCAACAGGATAGAGTCAACACACAGACAGTATAGGCAATGCAGGTTAAGAAATCTGAGGGGTGTGGGGAATGAACTCTAATGCCTTGAGTGATTTGATATCTGAAAGGGTGGTGCTGTCCTCAATGTCTGATAGGTGTTTGAAGCATTGACTGGGCATGTTCTATGAATTGAGATGGTGAAGGTGGTGATTATGTATGGGGGATGTCAGGAAGGATCCTTGATAAGCATTTCTATTCCAAGAAAGATTTGTAATGTAAGTTAATGAGTCTTTAGTATTTTTAAAAATTGGGTGAATTTTTTTTTCCGGCCTGCCTTTTTATTTATTTTAATTAATTATTAATTATTATTATTATTATTTTACATTCTAAGATGTTGCAGAGCGGTTGGGGAAGGGGGAGAGAGGAAAGGGGAGGAGGCATGGTCAAGTCCCATGGCACACCCCACATTCCAACAGGGGAGCCCAGGGGGCTTCCAGTGGTAACTTGGTGGTCACCACTGGGCTGGATGCAGATGTCAGTGGGGCATGGCTGAGGCCCTCAGCCCCATCCACCCTGGCTTGGGAGCCTGGGGTGCTTCTGGCGGTTGCCTGGTGGTTGTCACTGGGCTGGATGCAGATGTCAGTGGGGCATGGCTGAGGTGCTTGGCCCCCATCCACCCTGGCTTGGGAGCCCGGGATGCTTCTGGCGGTTGCCTGGTGGTCGTTGCTGGACTGGAAGCAGATGTCAGTGGGGTATGGCTGGGGCCCTTGGCCCTTCCACCACCCTGGCTTGGGAGCCTGGCGTGCTTCCTGTCCTAGATTTTATAGATGTTCTTTGGTGCTGTTAGTTCTGGTTAATATCAGAACTTTTTGTTTTTTCTCTCAGTTCTATGTTGGATTTTTCACTATTCCCAGCACTTAAGCTCTGCACTGGAACTAATTTCTTGTCCTTTGGTTACTTCTAAAGTGGGGGAACTTCCTGTGGGAATCAGCACTTGAGCCCTGTGGTTGAGCTAAACTGCTGCTTTGCTGCTGATTGTTTGGGGAAGGCTTTTTGTGCAGCTCAGGTTTTAATTGTTAACCTGGTAAGTACTCCTGGTTCTTGTGAGGTCTGGTACACCTGGGTTTTGTGTAAACTCTGGTCTGGACCTGCGTCTTTTCAACAAACTGCACCCCATACAGTTCTATATTCCTGACCAGTGTCCAGTGAGTGGGCCTGTGCTGATTGGGGGCAGATCAGCTGTCCTTGCTGTGCCCCAGTGTTCCCCCAGTGGGCCTGTCTCGGCTACTGCCTGCACTTCAAACAATTCTCATGGGACGGACCATGCACTGGTCCCTTCCAATGACTCACTGGCCTCTCATCATGGCTTCAACTGCCTTCATGTACTCTGTAGGTCTCTCCTCTTCCTTCCCAGAACTCTAGCAGCCCCACCTTGGCAGCTATTGCTTTTTAGCTGTAAGTTGGATGATTGTGGGAGAGGATGATGCTGGGGACTATCAATTCCGCCATCTTGATTGGAAGTCTCAAAAATTGGGTGAATTAAATCAAAATAAAGAGTCTTATAAT
>NW_007733760.1:45691-55940 GCF_000696425.1 Galeopterus variegatus | reverse complement strand
GAGTCTTATAATGGGCAATCTGGTGTTCCCTTAATATTATCTGTACTGTTGGTGCTTTCCACGAATAAAGTCTTCTTATGTTCACTCACATAAAATTATTTTCAAAGGAGAAATCAAACAAACTTTAACACTCATGGACATGTATGCACATACACACACATATATAGCACTGATTAAAGTGAATGTGCTCAATGACTTCGGATACAAAAGTACTACTAATGCATAACGAGGTCAATACTCATAACCCAGGCTTCCATAACATGAGCCTGGACTTGTATTTCAGAGCTGCAGACAATCAATGCCCTGCTTCGATTCTTGCACTCTCTTTTATTCATTCTGGGCCAACACATGGCCCCCTCTAATTAGTCTGTCTTTAATGGAGGCAGTAAGTGAATGTCAACACCGGGGTAGGTCACTAAATGCTACTTCTGCTGTTAAAATCCAAGGAAACAGCGGAGAGGGCACACCAAAGGCGGCAAGAAACATGCAACAGTAAGGACTTGGGGGAGGGGAGAGGCTGGTAATGAACGATAATGAAGTGAAAGAGGCCAAAGCCTACTGCAAGCTCTGGAGTGAATAATAGTCTTGTTTTCCGTTTAATGAGGTAGGGACAGTTTTCAGAGGAAAGGTAAGACTGTCGTTATAAGCAAAATGGTATAGGCCAGACGGAGGCTAAATGAGGGCTTCTGTGTCATAGTGTAAATTAAGAGTGGGCACAATAGAAGGCAAGAATGATGCTCAAGATATTTTTAGCTTCGCATTTTAGTCTCTTAAAACTGGAATATTCAGAAAAGTGTTTCAATTTTGATTGACTGAATGTTTGCCCTACGCTCTTTGAGTAGTATTTTGGGGTCCAATTTGTTTGCATGTATTTGACTAATTTGCCTCTCATGATGTTCTCGTCCACGCCTGTTGTCATACTGATATTTTAAAGACAAAAAAGCTGTGGTACAAATATGAGGAAGGAAATGTTTGCAAAGAGATTTATTCCTTACAGAAAAATCTCCTGTATATGCAGTTTCTGATTATTTACTACAGTCTTGTAGTTATGTACATTCTGTTACTCTCAGTATGTTAGAGAATTTTTTAATTGAGAAAAATGCTCAGCATCTCCTACAGCATGTACCTAACAGTGTTCTGTACACGGCAAGTTCTCAGTTGTATGGGAAAACCCAGACGTTTTTCTCTCACACTCAACACTTCTGTGACCAGATGTGTGAGTTTTTCCCTACACTGACTATTCTCCAACACCAGCTGGGTATCTTACAATTCAAGTCAATCATGATGCTAACTGGACTTAGTGCAGACCCCACGGGCTAAAGGCTCAGTCCCACAAGACTGCTCCCAACTTCAGACTCCAATCGTACATAGTAGGTCCTCAGATTACCCACAACTTCTGTCCAATGTGGCTATTAATTGGAGGCTCTCACAACCCCCACTTTCAGTTTGATCATTTGCTACAATGTCTCACAAAACTCATAGAAACATGTTTACTGGCTTAGTTTGAAGGATATTACAAAGGATATAGATGAACGGTCAGATGAAGAGGTACTTAGGGTGAGGTTTAAAAGGGTCTCAAGTCCAGGAGCGTCTGTCCCTGTGGAGCTGCGGCATGCCACCCTCCTGGTATGAGGACGTGTTCTCTGAGCTCCTGTGAGCTCTGTGACAGTTCCACACTTCTAATCATGGCTTGGTCTTTCTGGTGACCAGCTCCTGTCCAGGAGCCCACCAAGAGTCAACTCGATAGATCACGATGCTCCTACCACTCAGGGAATTCCAAGGGATTTAGAAGTTCTGTTTCAGGACCTGGGAATGAAGACCAAATATACATTTCTTATGTCAGAATGTCACATCGGTAAATGTGTTTGAAATTTATATACTTTTCAATATTCGTTTTAATTATGAAAATATTATTTTAATGTTTGTCAAAATAATAATTTTCTCATTACATACTAAATCGTTGAATTCCAGCATTAGCTCTAGAAATTATAAGGAATTTTGTATAAAATGTATTCATAGACTGATATTTTACTATGTTAATTTGGAGTTTTTCTATAGAGATTAGTTGATTTTGAATAGGAAATAACAACAAAATATCATAAGCAATAAATCTTTTCACTACTATTTTTTCATAGATTTTCATGACCGATGCTTAATGTACTGAAACAAAGCTTCCTTGAATGTCTGAAAATTTAAATAGCTGTGCTGTGAGGATTTTAACAATATCCAAGATTAGTTTCTCCTTTAAACAGATATACAAACTCTAAGCTTAGAAATCTGCTTTTAAACAGATGTGCAAATTCTAAGCCTAGAAATATGTTTTTGAGCCTTTTAATAAATATTATCATAATTCTGCATATATTTAGAAGATTTATCTTTAAAAAGATTTTCCTTGCACATAGTATTAGCTCAGTAAAAGTCAAATGAACATATCTATAAATATTTCTTTCAAGTTGCCTTGCAAATTGGATCAAGTGTTGTAGTCTCTTCTTTTCACACAGAAAGTTAAAACATTACATAAATGCCCACCAACGAGTTAAGTACTAGGATCCTGTAACTTGGTCCTTGCTCCTAAAGTGATCTCAATGTAATATGCAAACAAGACAAGAAATTAAAGAGTTAAGGAAACAGTATGATGCAGGGTGTGGTAGATTAATTGCACTGATGATCATAAGTAATGTTGTCTCCGTGTCCAAACTTTTTGTCTTATAACTGTCTAATCCCTTCCCATTCTGACTTTGGGCTGCCCTTTTGGTGGAAATTACACAGTGTTGGTTCTAAGTCTATGCCTCAGGAATGTTCTGTCCTGCTGCTTGGATTTTCCTTTTCTAGTTTGTTCCAGTCCTCTCTCCACACGGTGTAAACATACCTGGACACCTGGAGGATGAGACATATAGAGAAAAGCCAAGGTGGCTCAGCTGACGGCCAGTCAACTACCGGAAGCAGATACAGTCCTGCCTAGACAAACTGTAGTTTACCACAGACTTAGGAAGCCACCTGACACCAGAAGAGCCTACCAGCTAAGCCTAATCAAAATTTCTGGCTAACAGAATCATACACTAAAAGACTAGCTGTTGTTTAAGCCTCTAACTGTAGTGGATTGTTATATAGCAGTAGCTGTGTGTTACATGAGGTTAACAGCCATGGAAACTGGATATGTTTGCTGATCTTTCTAAAACTTACAAGGGCACTTCAAAAAATTAGTGGAGTAAATAGAACTAAAAGATAATATGCATCTTTCCATGGACTTTTTGAAGTATGCTTGTGTTTCCTCATATGAAAGCATACTATCCTTATCAAATTGTTATGAGGCTTAAATTTGTGCATGACCCATTGCCTTAGATGCATTTAATAAATAGCAATTACTATTACTACTGCCATTGCTACAGTTACATTTCTGCTGCTACTGCTAATTCTGCTACTGTAACAATAAATCAAGAGTTTAAGTAATGATATTTTGATATACTATAAAAACATGGTGTAGGTGGCAACTTAACAGTCCCTTTAAGTAAGTCTAATGAGAGGCATTCCTGTATTAGCTGGGTCTTGAAGGCTTTTTCTGGTATAAAGAGGTGTTAAACAGTACTAGCAAAAGGGTGGTCTATAATATATTGATAATGGAGACAAAGATAACTGAATTTGTATAAAATTTCACTTGACAAAGCATTTTCAGAAACAATAGTTTATTTCACAGTCACAGCATCCTTTCACAGCAAAAAATTTTATTTTCTTTTATTATTTAGAAATGCAGATTCTAAGTTTTCATGAGTTATTTTAGCTCACTCAGTTTGAAAATCATGTTGCTTCCCTTGAATCCTGGCCTTTTAACTCCAACAAAAGGGGATTTCCCATATATCATAATGCTGCTTCTTACATCACATTGTTTCCCTAAATCCATTAGAAGTATTGAAAGTTGATAAAGGAAGTATTTATATAAGACTGTCAGCATGCTTGTGAAAATACGTCTTTTAATTAAGACTATACTAAATCCTTCCTTAGACTTTGGCATTATTTGATAGTTAAGCAGAGAAGATGTCACTATAATTAGGTTAATATGGAGAATTTGTGTATCCCACATTCATTTGGTGTAGTGTGTGTGTCTGTGTGTGTGTGTGTGTGTGTGCGCAAGGGGGAGGAGAGAGGGGAGAGAGAGAGAGAGGGAGATAACAGACGCTATCGCAGCATCACATTAAATAATTCCCAAATTTAAGAAACAAGTTGCTTAAAGTAATCTGAGTTTAGAATAAGTAAAATTTCCTTATTTTCTTTAATTGGAAATATGGAGGAATTTGAGTTACTTTCCTAAAACCCAGAGAAAGATTTAATTTTATTTTTTGACATTCAGTAAAGCCTTTCGGCTATGTGGTAAAAACCTATCTGTTAACGATTTAGGATGCATTCTATGACTGAAAGCTAAATAAAAGGGTATATTTGCAGCTCATTAACATCTCATTAACATCAGCAATTTCATCACAGATTGCATTTAGTATGGTTTTATAGTTTTAAAAATGCCATTTTACAAGGCATTACTTGGTTTTCTGCCCTGAGGCCAATGGTGGTCCTGATGGACTAATACATTTTGATGGAACTTTGGCTTATTAACAGTCTCCAAATTATGCCGATAATTGTCCCAGGTTTATAGAGATCACTATACTGTCGTGTTCAAACGAGCCTCCAGCATAACCCATTGAAGGCTGGGCCAGAGAGCTGCTGCTGACGTTGCCATGTGATGTGCAGCTGGCTCGAGAAAGGCGCTGCGCTCTCTTGCATTTCTAAAAAGATGACCAATTATTGTAGACTTAATTCCATATGCCTGTTATTTCTCTAGTCCAGATCTTGCTTCCAAGCTCTAGCTCCACCTATCCAATGGTCTACCACTTGAAAGGCCCATATTTATCACAATTTCCGCATGAGCCAAATGGTCCCCCTCCTTTTCATAACATAAAGATCACTCAGAAAAATAAGAGCAAAGGATTTGATTAGCCATTTCACAGAACAGGGCAATCAAATGGCCATTGATCATATGAAAACGGTTGTCATTCTCACTAATCAGTGCTGTGGTTTGAATGTTCCTCCACTATGCCTCTGTGAGGTCCAGGTCCACGTCTGTCTTGTAAGCTGCTATATCACCAGGCCATCACACCATTCTTGTCATGGGTACACAATAAATATTTTTCTTTTTTGAAATAAGTAGGTAAGTGAATAAATAAATAGAATGGTTATTATCCATTTTCTACAGTAGAGTCAAAGAAGTCAGCATACTATTTATCATCCTAGTACCTCTATCAATCTATATTTTTATTGAAGTACTTGGGACTTTAGAACTTCCTTAGGCTGTGCAATTGAGGCTTTGCTTTCCCCAGGGGCCTCCTGAATGCCCCTGGTCTCATTCCACAGCCAATTCCCAGTTACATGGGGACTGCCAGGAACCTACAAAGTCCAGGAAACCCTTACTCAGGGCTGTGCTTCCTGTAGCCATAGATGCAGCATTGCAGGGCAGTAAAACTCAGGAGACAGGGTATTCAACCCACTTGGCAAATGGATTGATCTGCAAAGAGAGGGTCTTGGCCTCTGCATATATTGTCTATTAGCATTCTTGGTGGGGAGCTTGTGTGCCCAGAAATAGGCCCAGGATTATGGAGATGGGCTAGAAGGAAGCACCATGGGGCCAAGGAGTGTGCCAGGCCCCGGTCAGTGTGCTTCATGCTGCTGTCCTGCCATGTCTTTGGGGACAGGACCATCTCTTCTCATTTGACCTAGTGTCTCTTAGCACTAGAACCATGATCTTGTCATGAATTTTCTTTTTTTAAATGAGTGAATGAACCACTTCTGACAGCAGAACCAGAAAAAAACCTCAAACAAGAGCTGGTGGGGATAGGATGGGGCCCCTTTCAGAATTCTGACTAGGTTCTTCCCCAGAGGCAAAATATGTCTAACCATCCACTCAGAAATATATTTCTTTATCAAACTCTCACTGAACTCAAATGAGGTCCCAGGCTCTATCCCATTTGCTGGGAAACAGAGATAATACCACAGTATCTGCTGATGCAGACACAGGATCCATACAAGTTTTTTATTGTGAGAAGAATGTGTGAGTAGATCAGCATAGGTGAGTATGGGAACATGACATTTGAAATGCAGCTTAATGGAGGTTTACATTTTGCTGGGTTGTCCAGGAGGAAAGGAAAAAGATTAAGGCCAAGTAAAACCTTGGGTGAAAGTCTTTTGGGGAATGGCATGAGGTTTGGGGAGGGTTGTTGTAGGATGGAGAAGCAGAAAGAGTTGGAGAGGTGGGGAGGCTGCTCACAAGGCAGAGAGAGATGAGAAAGCGGTCACTGGGCAGCACAGTCAGTGCTGTTGGGGAACAGCAGAACCTACAGGGTTTGTGAAAGTGGAGGAGAAGCCAGAATGCTGCAGAGCTGGGGAAGATCTCAGAAAGGTGGGCATTTTCGAGCTGAGTTTTTTTTTTGAGCTGAGTCTTGATGAATTCATCTAAATCTAAGCAAAGAGTTAATATGTTATATAATATTTTCTCTGTGATGAACACTTTTCTAAGCTTTTTACATCATCTTCCCAAGGAGTCTGTGAATTAAGCACTGTTATTTTCCCTCTTTTTGAGGAAACTCATCTCTAAAAGAGGCACAGATAGGTCAATCACTTATTGAAGGACACACAGCAAATATGTACTGAGTTGAGACTCAAACCCAGCCTGTCTGGATTCAAATGGTGAACTTTGTGGTCACAGCCACATCACAGGCAGGAGGCACACGTGATGGGCTCCCACCTCACAGTCCAGGGGGTTGGGGTCTTGGTAGCACATGGAGAGTTGTAGGGGAATATGAGGGACTCCAGAAAAGAGCCCTAGCAGCTGATGAGTTTGGAAGGTTGAGGCAAGATCTGTAAGAAGAAATTTCTACCTTGAAACATTCTCCATGGTTGGTGTGACCAAAGAACAGTGTGGGAAGCAGTGCGACAGACACTGGGCTATGAGGTGTCCATTGTTGTTACTATGGCAACTTCAGAAATGATGTGTTATGTACTGTAGCCTCCTGAGAGGTTCAGGGGAAATTTAAAAGAGGGGGTTATGTTCCTCTGTCAGCCTAAGATGCAAAGAAATGTGGGCATATGAACAATTCAGTGGGAACCAGAAATCAACTACAGGGAACAAGAGAGATTATGGCCTCAGAAAGCTGTATCAGCAGCAGCATTGGACGTCCCCTGCAATATGGGAGTTTGTGTCAGACCCATTTGAGATGATTCTCACAGGACAGGACGAAACTTGGAAATCGTAAGGGAAACAACATGCCAAATATGATTTTATAAAGTGAAATTCTTGTGCAATAGGGAAAAACCACACTAAGGATTGTTAAAGTAATAGAGCAGAAAATATCTGCAATGCCAAATTAAATCAACTACAGACCAACAAAAACACCCTAGTTGAAAATGGACAAAATATAAAGGCAGGAGTAAATGAATGCAATGGAAAAATGGAAAAAAAGCCGTGATAAAGAAAAAGTTCTTAAAACCCACTTGCATTTCAGAAATAAAACTTTAAAGTATATGGTATTGTGTACTGGCAGAGGGAGAGGCAAAAAAAGACAGTGCTTAAGATACAGGCCTGGCAAAGTGTAAGCAAGTGGGCATTCCCAACACAGTTAGTGTGAGGTGGTACAAACTTTCTGGAAGGAAATTTGGTGCTTGTGTGTTAAAACGAAAATATCATGTTTGCCTGGTTTGACCCTTGGGTCAAAGGTAGCATTAATATAAAGAGGAAGCAGAACTGGAATGTAACCCAAAGTATAAAATAAATATCTGTGAGTTTATACTGATGTAAATAATGACTGAATAAATAAATGAGTAAAGGAGAAGAGACAAACTTGTGATATGGAATTTCAAATAGTTTATATAGTTATTCTACCCTCCTCATTACTTAAGTATGAGATACACATACTTCTTTCCAAAGAGTAGAGCAGGAAAGGGAGTGGGAAAGCAACATTACAGTTGAAACACCTGTTAAACTCTATTTCACTAGGCGGTCAAGTTTAACATTAATAGTGATGGGTCATGTTGATAGCACCTAATGTTGATAAGATGTGATGAGAATGGTGCTCGCTTCTGTGGTCTTCCTCCCAAAACTCTTACCTCCAGTCTAATCTTGAGAAAAACATCAGACAAACCCAATTGGGGAACACCACCCAAAATACTTGACTAGTGCTCCTCAAACTGTCAAAGACATCAAAAGCAATGGAAGTCTGAGAAACTAACGTAGTTAAGGGGAGCCTAAGGAGACATAACAACTAAACGTAATGTGGTTCCTAGATGGTTTCCTAAAACAGGAAAAGTACATTAGGCAAAAACTAAGGAGATCTGAATAATGTATGGATTTAATATTTACCAATAAAACTATTTATCAATATTTATTCATGAATAGTAACAAATTATTATACTAATATAAGATGTTAATAAAAGAGGAAAAACTAGGTGTGGAGTATATACAATATCTTCCCTTTTTTTCTGTAAATATAAAATCATTCTAAAATAATAGGTTTATTAAAAAATAAAGTAGCNCTTTTTTTCTGTAAATATAAAATCATTCTAAAATAATAGGTTTATTAAAAAATAAAGTAGCAGACTTATACCATAACATAGCAATAATTACATTAAGTATTAAGTGGTCTAAAATCACCAATTATAAGACAGAGATCAATAGAATACATAAAAACAAGACCTAACTATATTGTTTAAAAGAAGTTCACTTCAAATATCACATTATGGGTAGATTGAAGTAAATAGACCAAAAAAAAAAAAAAAAAAAAAAAAAAAAAAAAAAAAAAGTCATTCAAATGTTAGTCCAAAGCAGGAGTGACTATATTAATATGAAGTATAGTAGACTTCAGAGTAAAGAAAATTCTCTGAGATAGAGACATTATATAATGTTAAAAGGGCCAGTCTATCAAGAAGATACAGCAATCCTTCATGTGTATTCAACTAATATCAGGGCTACAAACTATGTGAAGCAAAAAGTAATATAACTCCAAAGAGAAACAGACATACCCACAATTATGGTTGGAGACTTCAACACCACTCTCTCAACAACTGATTAAACAACTAGACAAAAAACCAGCAAGGACATAGGAATTCATCACCACCAACCAACAGAGTCTAAATGACACTTAACAGAACATTTGACCCAGCCAAAGCAGAATACACAGTCTTTTCAAATTACCACAGAACATGTACCAAGAGAGACTATATCCTGGCTCATAAAACAAAAATCAACAAATTTAAAATAATTGAAGCCATATAGAGCATATTCTTTGATCACAATAAAATCAAACTAGAAATTAATTACAGAAAGATAATGGGAAAATATTTGAATACTTGGAAACCAAACAACATGCTACATAATAATCCATGACTCTAAGAAGTCTCAAGGGAAATAAAAAATACACTGGACTGAATACAAATGAAAATGTAACATATGAAAATTTGGGGGACTGAGCTAACGCAGTGCTGAGAGGGACGTGCATAGGACTAAGATTATATCTGAAAACAGAAAAATCTAAAATCAACAATCTAAGTCCCACCTCAAGGAACTAGAAAAAGAAGAGCAAAGTAAACTCAAAGCAAGCAGAAGGAAGGAAATAATAAAGATGAAAGCACAAATTAATAAAATTGAAAACAGAAAAATATAGAGAAAATCAATAAAACAAAAAGCTGCTTTGAAAACATCTATAAAATTGACAAACCTCTAGCAAGACTAAAAAAAAAAAAAAAAGAGAATACATGAAATACCGATATCAAGAATGAAATAGCAAATTTCACTACAGACCTGACGGCATGGAAAGGGCAATAGGAAAATATGAACATTTATGACCACGTCTACACACACCAATTTGACATCTTTGATAAAATGGGCCAATCCCTTGAAAAGCACAAACTACAATTCATTCAATATGATATACATGACATGAATAGCTCTATAACTATTATGGACATTAAATTCATAATTAGAAAACTCCCAAAGAAAAAATCTCCAGGCTCAGATTATTTCACTAGAGAACTTTATCAAATGTTTAACAAAGAATTAATGACAATTCCATACAATCTCTTCAAAAAGAAAAGTGAACACTTTCGAATTTATTTTATGAGACTAGCAGAACATGGTATCAACCAGATAAGACAATAGAAAAAAAGAAAACTACGGATCAATATCCCTCATGAATAATGGTGCAAAAATCCTTAATAA
>NW_007733760.1:44287-45343 GCF_000696425.1 Galeopterus variegatus | reverse complement strand
AAAAAGCTGCTTTGAAAACATCTATAAAATTGACAAACCTCTAGCAAGACTAAAAAAAAAAAAAAAAGAGAATACATGAAATACCGATATCAAGAATGAAATAGCAAATTTCACTACAGACCTGACGGCATGGAAAGGGCAATAGGAAAATATGAACATTTATGAACACGTCTACACACACCAATTTGACATCTTTGATAAAATGGGCCAATCCCTTGAAAAGCACAAACTACTACAATTCATTCAATATGATATACATGACATGAATAGCTCTATAACTATTATGGACATTAAATTCATAATTAGAAAACTCCCAAAGAAAAAATCTCCAGGCTCAGATTATTTCACTAGAGAACTTTATCAAATGTTTAACAAAGAATTAATGCCAATTCCATACAATCTCTTCCAAAAAGAAAAGTGAACACTTTCGAATTTATTTTATGAGACTAGCAGAACATGGTATCAACCAGATAAGACAATCGAAAAAAAGAAAACTACGGATCAATATCCCTCATGAATAATGGTGCAAAAATCCTTAATAAAACATTAATAAATATAATTTAGCAATATATAAAATGAATTATATGCCATGACCAAGTGTGCTTTATTCCAGGCATGCAAGGTTGTTGCAATATTCTAAAATTAGTCAATAAAGTCATATTAACAGGCCAAAGCAGAAAAATAATATAATCTTATTAATAGATAAGAAATGCAGAAAGAGCATTTGACAAAATTCAAAACCCATTCATGATAAAAACTCTCAGAAATCTGTAAACATAGGCCAACTTTCTGAACTTGTTAGCAAATATCTGCCAAAAAACCTATAGCTGACATCATTGGTAATTACTGTGACTAAATGATTTCACCCTAAGATCAGAATAAAAGATGATAATGTCTGCTTTTACCACTGCTATTAAGCATAGTTGTGGAATTTCTAGCCAGCACAATAAAACAAGAAAATAAAATAAATGGCATATAGATTGAAAAGACAAAAGAAAATACTTAGGAATTGAACTAACTAAGGATGTGAAAAATCTCTATAACGAGAACTATAAA
>NW_007733760.1:36423-44129 GCF_000696425.1 Galeopterus variegatus | reverse complement strand
TGGTGATGGGACGTAATAATCAACTACATTGTATATTGACAAAATAAAAATAATAAAAAAAATAAAAAAAAAAAAGAAAAGACAAAAGAAAAACAATGCCCCTATTTGCAAATGGCACACATATAGAAAACTGAATCAACTGAATTCTCCTAGAACTAATAGATTCATTCGTCAAAGTCTCAGGATACAAGATCAGCGTACAAAAATCAATTCTATGTCTATATTTTAGCAATGACACCTGTTGAAGCCTAAATTAAAATATTATTTAATCACCAAACAAACAAAACAAAACACAACTTAGTTGAAAATCCAACAAAAAATGTACTGGACTTTTAAGCTGTAAACTACAAAATGCTGATGAAAGAAATCAGAAAAGATCTAAATAAATGGGGAGAAACACTGTGTTCACGGATTGAAAGATTAAACCTAATAGAAATGTCAATTCTCCACCAGTTGACATGTAGGTTTACTAAGGTACTCTCTTCTTCCTGCATTAATTTTATTTCAAAGAAGCCAAAAAACCTGACAGCAACTTCCTGCCTAATTGCCACATACCTAAGTCTTAGCATCTTTTGGTTCAAATGATTGTGAGGAAGAGGACAAAGTAATTATATTGTAACCTGTAATATTTTCCCAAAGCAAAAGAGTTGGGAGACAATGTGTGATTTAAGCTGAGTCAGGGAACCACTCTGTGGGGTGGTTGTGGCTATGTTTAAGCGGGTCCTGCCAAGGTTTGGCCGATTCCTGACAGTTAATGATAACCTGAAATATCACTGTCACCGTCATCATGATAGCCGCGATTTGTTGTGGGCTCACAATCTGTGCTAACTGCTAACTCCGTGAGACTAAGAGAACTTCCATAATTCCAGATTCATAGAGATTGTACTTAACATCAGTAGAGCTGAGACTCAGGTTTCCATGACTACAAAGCCAGTGACCTAACACCAGTGGA
The DNA here is from genome assembly GCF_000696425.1 of Galeopterus variegatus. Classification (NCBI taxonomy): domain Eukaryota; kingdom Metazoa; phylum Chordata; class Mammalia; order Dermoptera; family Cynocephalidae; genus Galeopterus; species Galeopterus variegatus. The sequence goes on along the minus strand of NW_007733760.1, from coordinate 43,177 downwards.
AATTACTAGAAATATATTTGTTTTTATATTTATCATATATATCTCATTTTCATTTTTATTGTTTGTTTATAAGTTACATAATATAACATTCATATAATATATAATTAATAATTAGGTGTGAGAAGTGAGATTTTTAATGTTTTTCTTTATTGGTATATACAATATGGGAAACCACTCTAAACTACGCTCTTCTGCTTTCCCATACTGGGTTCTATATCTGTACATCACACAGCTGTGTGTGCGTGTGTGTGTGTGTGATCCATCAGCACTGCAGTGATGAGTAATAATCCTACTGTGCAAGATCTGCAAGTGAGAAAGCTAGACTTTATGATTTTTTTTTTCTTTTTGTCTTTTTTACTGACCTGTAACGGGATCGCAACCCTCGGTGTCACGCCCGTACCGGAGACGGCAACGGGATCGCAACCCTCGACCGTGCTCAGCCAGTAAGCGGGAACCGGTCTCCACATGGGATCCGAACCCTTGGCGGGAGCGCTGCCGGGCTCCCAAGCGGCGCACTCTCCAGTGCGCCACCGGGCCAGCCCTAGACGTTATGATTAAATGGTTCTACATTTTCTTTCAAAATGTGTCTGTTAACATGAAGTTGAATAATTTTCTGTACCCACCTTAGAAGTCCTGCATATAGTCTTCACCTGGGTGAGTTGTTTTCTTCAGTATCTGGTGTGATTAACAGAGAGGGTAGGGCCCACACTCAAAACAACATACTGCTTTGGCATCTCTCCGGTGAATTCCTGAAGCAATGAAAGTTAGAAAAACATCGTCAGGGTAGGGTCCTAATAAAAGGCCCCGTTGAAAGCTGTTCTCCTGAGCCTGTAAATTCAGTGAAGTTTATTGTTCTGATCTTGAGTCCACAGATTATGCTGTTTGATTTAAGGCACTAAAGAAGCAGTCAGTTTGAGCCGCAGTAAAATTTCTGCAGAATAAACAAACTCATAAACTGGGACTCTGCAGCCTCCTCATTCTGCACTATTTTCCCCTTGGCTGTTTCATTCTAGGACTATAGCGGTGAAATGATGCAAAGTACAAGCTGACTTCCAGGACTTAAAAAGACAGGATTCACATTTAGACAATGCCTAACAAAATAACTCTTAACTTGAAGTTTTCACAAAATATTTCAGTGATTTAACACTTCCATGGGTGGCGGCTCAGTAAATGATATCCCAAAGTATGGTGCTTCGGCATGCTGAGTACTTTGAACTAAGAGAGACCTCAGAAGCAACCTCAGAGGCAAAATCTCTCTGTGACCTTCTCCTGTCTTCCTGTCTCTAGCCTGTCATTCTACCCTGAAGCGAGTCATAGAACCCAGAATTCTTCTTCCCCAAAATGGGTCGTAGAAACTAGAACCTCACTTCCCCAAAGCCATCCTTAAAAACTAGAATTATTACTCCAACCTTCCCCATTTTTTCTGTGTAGGAGCTGTCCATAAAAATGATTGTCTGATCTGTCCTTGTTCGATAGCAGGTCATAAGACCCTTATTTCAGAGGGGGTCCTGCACCACACCTGGGAGAAAGAAATGCTACAACAGAGAAGCCCAGGAGAATCTGAGTAGACAGACCTTGCTGGTTTTCTCCACTCACTTTATGAGCACTAGGTCACACTCTTTTTGTCTAATCACATTTCTACATGGCTGTCCATTCATCATTGAACCTAAGTATACAAATGGGTAGTTTCCCCTGTAACTTTGAATATTCATTTGGAAGTCTCCCATGTCACATAAAACTATGTTTACATAAATCTGTTATGCTTTTCTCTTGTTAACTTGTCTTTTATTATAGGAGTGTGGGCCACGACCTTTATGACGGGGAGGGAAGGGATCACCCCCTTTCTTCCCATACACATGATGATACACACAATGGTCCAGCGGTGTACTCACTGGTTTGGATGGCTGCTTAGTCTGTGAGAAAGTACAGTGTAAGCATAGTGAATGCCACTGGGCTGTGCTTTTCTTGGCTATTGTTGCAATTAATTGAAAATTACCCAGGAAATGCTCAGCTGAAGGTTAGAGAATCTGGTATGGATGTGGTACAGTAATTTGTAACTGACGTGTCTTTCCTGTCTCTCCCAAACATCCCCTTCCTTTTAAGCAGCTAGCAGGGCTCTTTTATAATTCAGTGTCTCTGTCAATCTAAGAATTTTCTAGTTTTTTGTAAAAGCCAAAACTATTTGGAGAGAGACTGTAGGTGTCCCGGAAGGGCTGGGGTAAAATAGAATGACTTCGAGAAGAATGAGAAAGATAATCAGGGTTTCTTCTTTAGCTTGAGAAAGACATGGGTAGCAGAAAACTGGGCTCAGCATTTTGTCAGTGCACCAGGAACGTGGAACATTGTCTGATGGTTGCCTTTGAAGGAGATCAGGTTTACTAGGCTCAGAGCCCACGTGTTCATAGTCCAGACCCATATTCTGGCCCCAAATGTGTCAGAAGACCACAGGAGACACTGGACCTGAAGGGACCCTATGTATGCAGGGCCAACAGATATGCTGGTGGTATCCAGTGTGGACAAATGCCCGGTGATGGGAATGGCACCCTCAGTGCCTTCACACTGTAGAGGATGCTGAGCCTTGAGCACGAGTCCAGCAAACTAAGGTTGGGAAATGGAAAAATTGGAATTGATTTCCAAATCATGATGGATGTTTGCAACCCTTCAGAATGTGTGGTCTGTTATTTACATCAGCATAAGATATTCAATTCTTATGCCCTTATGATCTACAATAATAGCTACCCTCCTGGAGACATTCACTTCTATTATACTAATGTCCAAATCTTTTGTAAAATAGGTCTTTTCTGTTACACCTTAGGCTCCATTTACAATGTGGCTTATCATCAGTTTCAAAAGACTTTGTGGTGTTTTTGTTGATATTGTTTGTATTAGGTACGTGTGTATACTGCTTGACTTTTATATTATTCATCTCTGTCTTTTGCTGGCGAGCCTTACATCTTATTTTGCTTACTTTACTTTCCATTATCAAATAAAGAGACATAGGGGGCAGCATGAGGGGGCTTGCATTAACATATATTAAATGAAACTGAGAAGAGTACAAGAAAGACCAGATAAATGAAGACCAAATCCAGGATTATTTTTTTCTTAAAGCCTAGAGCATATGTGTTATAGTAGGTATAGCACAATTTATTGAATCTGAGATACTGTTGATTTTAGATCATTACTGTAGCCTTGAATAAGAAAGAAAATATGTTGCTGATTAAACTGATACAATATTTTCTTACTACTTAATTTTTATTTTATACTTATTGAAAGGAATTCTTACACTACTGAAGTATAGACTATTATATATCACTCTTGTACATGCACAGAAAGAGAAAGTAAAAGTGAGATAAATGGGCTAAACTATCCCCAAAGTTTCTTCATCTCCAGAGTCTAAATTCCTAAATTGCTTTTTCTGGGGGCGGTGGGGCAGCTGGCCAGCACAGGAATCCAACCCTGGTCCTTGGGGTTAGCGGCACCACTCTAGCCAGGTGAGCTGACTGACCAGCCCCTGAGTTGCTTTGTCATCAAGGGTCATCAAAGGTCATTGACTAAGGGTCATCAGGTTTATGTTCATTCAAACGTGGACTGAGTCATCAGGAGAATTGGTGACTTAGAAAGTGTTCCACTATTGTCTCTAGAGTTCTCTCTCAAAGTGCTGATATCCATTCTGCAAGTCTGATGTTGCCACTTTTCATGTTTGCTCGTGCCAAAGAAATGGCAACTATATCATAATTGCTGCCTGCCTACAACAATCTTAAAATGCCAAACTGTAACAGGCACTTCAATTGCAATGACATTAAATTTTTAAAAAAACCTGCCTTATGAACCAATGAAACATGGAATTATTAGTCTCAGCAATTTGTTATAAAATGGATTCATGACACAAGGAAACTATTTTATAGGATTAAGAGGAGGAACTTTTATCTTGCTTTCTTCTTACATTTTTATTTTCAAGGCAAAACACAAAAGCTTTTCTTTAAAGCTTTCAGAAAGGTCATAAGCCATGAATATGGTGAAATGATTTGCCCCTGTGATGGTTTAATCAGTAAGATTCTTTTTTACGTTAGGAGATAACTATTTAATATTCTCCCATAGTTCTTCTGTTGAAGAAAACATAACAAAAGTCAATTAGGAAATAGAAGACACTAAACAAAGTTAATTAGTCAATGAATGCAGAATACTTTTCTTAAGTAATATATATTTTAAAAATATATACAATGGGAAAACTTTGATATAGCTATTTGAACGCACTGCTTCCTGTATAAAATTGCTTCTTTTAAACTACTATTTTTCTAGAAGTCTTGGAGCGGTATTCAAACATTTTGATCATGATTCCATATCAGTAAAATATTTTTAAGTGTGTACACTCAATGTGCACTGCTTCCTGTATAAAATTGCTTCTTTTAAACTACTATTTTTCTAGAAGTCTTGGAGCGGCATTCAAACATTTTGATCATGATTCCATATCAGTAAAATATTTTTAAGTGTGTACACTCAATGTATGTATGCATGTTAATAAATTATATATATATATATGGTACCGTACTAATATATTATCTACATTTAAACCATTTTCAAAATATAGATATAAAGGATGTGATGATAAGTAAATGAAAAGAAAGTTATATTCTTCCTGGACCCCCAGAGGGTACTCTTTCACATTGATTTTGAGGACTACCTTCTTAAACTATCAAAAATGTGCTCAACATGATGAGAGCCCATGTTTCTTTCAGGGAATGAATAATTCATCATTTTCTCGGTGTTTTACTAGTGTCTTAATGCTAGAGGGTTAATTTATTCTGCAGGTGAGCCTTTGATTACCAGAGTGTAACTTTCTCATGTGGCAATAGTTAGTCTTAGGAAAAGTTCCCTGTGAAGTTAATTTTTATAAATTGAGCTTGGCTTCCTGCTGATTTCATAAAATGGAAAATTTGTTTCTCTTGGGGCAGAGAGGAAACGTGGCCCTTAGATGTAATAAAATCACTCTAAAGTGTAGAGAAAAACATTGAAAAACCTATGTTTAAAAGAAAATCATTACTTTTACACTCAAATAATGTTACTCAAAATGAGATTACATCTTGATTGCAAACAGTAAAGCTTGCTTCCTGGCTTTTTATATTCCTGGTACAATACTAAAACATCCATTAAAAAGAAAAGAAAATAGTAAAGATGTTATCTGCATTAATTAAATGCAAATTTTCATTTTTATTTGATTTTTTCCTATTTTTCTTTCAAAGCCCAGTTTTAACTGCAGCTATTTAATATTCTCATAGTGAATACACTAAGAAGAATTAATATTGCAACTAACATAATGAGCCTGTGTGTATAATGTTGAATATATTTATCAAGTTAACAATTATAAAAATAAAACCCTTCCTCTTATTTATGAAGTTGGGTTCTTTGGAACAAGGATGGAAAATGAACGTCAGGACCCCTTACTGAAAGTGCAAAAAAGGTAGAGGTACGTGGCTTCTAGTTTTCAACATTCATTTTGTTTCAAAGTGTTGGCTATATTGGAAATATGACTGTTATCAATATCTGGTTAAATCTTTAGAAGACAGTTTTATAAATTGAATTATTAGCTCAAAGCAATACATTTTTAAAGCTCTTGAATCATATTCTGGCAGTGTATGAATGCCCATCTCTGAAAATATCCACCAATTATTGATAGTTATCAATTGTATTAACTTTTGTTAGTATGAGTTGAAAAACTAAACTGTTTTAATTTGCATTTTGGAATTCTACTTAACTATATATTTCAAATTGTTTCTTGGTCATATTAATTTTTGTGCATAAATTTTTATATATGTTGGCCAGTTTTTCTTTTACAAGCATTAAGTATCTGTACATATGATTGTTATTAGCATTTTATACTAATTTTATAAATAAGTTGGTATTCTTAGTTCTTAATTTTTATTCAATGTCTCTCTTGCTCTGGCAACATGTTGGAAAAGCAAACCTAGAACTATTTCAATTACAAACTGAAGAAATGTCAGATTTACAAACTGAAGAAACGTTATAGCTTACCTCACAAGTAACAACGGAAGTTCCATTTGCCAGAAACAAAAAAGAATCTGAAAAATCAGAGCATTAAGTCAGTAAATTGAGGCTGTCTTGGCCTTGTGGATGATTATCAAACCCCAAATTACACCTAAAACCTAGAGAATCAGGCTTTACTTTTCATGTAGGAACAGAAGACCAGGCCTTGGACCTATGGAGAGTCGGGACTAAGACTCCTGCATAAAGACAGGGAATCTGAATTATGTCCTCTCAAGGAAAGGAGAAAAAGAACAGCTCTGCAAAATAGTCCTTTGAGAAGCCCTTTCTGTGCTGGAAAGAAAAACGTATTATCTGTGACAAATCAAAACCCTGAGCTTTTGCTGGATTTATGCTATCTTACCTGGGCTGTAAGAATTATTATTATTTTTTTTTGTTTATTTTTATTTTATTTTACTTCTCAATATGCATTGTAATTAATTTTTCATGCCTCTTTACCTTACCTGGGCTGTAAGAATTATTATTATTTTTTTTTTTGGTTTATTTTTATTTTATTTTACTTCTCAATATGCATTGTAATTAATTTTTCATGCCTCTTTAACCCATTCCTCTCCACCCCCTCCTCTCCCTGCCCCAACACATCATATCTGTTCACTTGAATTAAATAGTTGAAGGAATTTTTGTGGTTATTCTGTCTTCTTCCTCACCCCCACCCTTGATTTGTTTGTGTGTTTATTTATTTATTTATTTATTT
>NW_007733760.1:23768-35601 GCF_000696425.1 Galeopterus variegatus | reverse complement strand
CTATCTGTTATCGTTTGAGGAACCTCCATACCATTTTCCATAAAGGGTGCACCATGTTGCAGTCCCACCAACAGTGGATGAGAGTTCCTTTTTCTCTGCAATCTCACCAGCATTTATCATTCTCAGTGTTTTGGATGTTAGCCAACCTAACTGGAGTTAGATGGCATCTCAAAGTGGACTTGATTTGCATTTCCCAGACATACAGATCAATGGAATAGAATAGAGAATCCAGAAATCAACCCATACACCTACAGCAATCTGATCTTTGACAAAGGCAGCAAATCTACACACTGGGGAAGAGACTGCCTTTTCAACAAGTGGTGCTGGTAAAATTGGATCCTCATGTATTTTAGGAGAATGAAACTAGACCCGTACCTTTCACCATATACCAAAATCAACTCAAAATGGATTAAAGAATTAAATATACACTCTGAAACAATAAAACTCCTGAAAGAAAACATAGGGGAAACACACCAGGAAGTAGGATTGGGTACAGACTTCATGAATAGGAACCAAAAAGCACAGGCAACTAAAGGAAAAATAAACAAATGGGATTATATCAAACTAAAAAGCTTCTGCACAGCAAGAGAAAGAATTAACAGAGTGAAAAGACGACCAACCGAGTGGGAGAAAATATTTACAAAATATACATCTGACAAAGGATTAATATCCAGAATATATAAGGAACTCAAACAACTTTACAGCAAAAAACCAATTAAAAAATGGGCAAAGGAGCTGAATAGGCATTGCTCAAAGGAAGGTATACAAATGGCCAACAGACACGTGAAAAATGCTTAACCTCACCCGGAATTCTCAAACCAGGAACTTAAATTGGACTCAGGCTGATAACTACCCAAAGCCAGAGAGAAGCTAATGTTCTGGAAGACAGATCCACAAGCTAGAAATTTGATCTATCTAATAGAAGTCAGGGAAGGAGAGACGACTAAAAAGAAAGGAAGCAGCAAAGAAAATATATGGTAAATAGAAAACACAAAATAAAATAGTAGAAATAAATGCTGTGTCAGTAACTGACATAAATATCAACATATCACATAGTAGTACAAAGACAGAGGTCCTCAGATTGGAATAAAATAATGACAAAATCCAGTGACAGGCTACTTCACAACTAAAATAAAGTGATACAAATTTTAGGGGCAAAAATGAAAGAGAGATGTTAGTTTGGATCCAGCAAGATGATAAAATAGCATAACATGAGAATACTTTCACTTTAAATATCTTAGATTCTGGGTAAAGTTATAATTACTTGGTATCACTCAAAGAAAAAAAAGGAATATACTTGAATGCTAAGAAGCTTAAAACCATAGGAAAAAAAACAAGTGCTCAGAATCTGTCTGTTTTGGTGGTGGTTTGGAGAGAGTTAATGGTGTGGTCATTGTAATTTAGGGGATCCAGGCATAATTCTCAGTGGGGTGAGAAGATCACATTTAGACTATTAAGAAGCAGGTTTTGGTGGTGGTTTGGAGAGAGTTAATGGTGTGGTCATTGTAATTCAGGGGATCCAGGCATAATTCTCAGTGGGGTGAGAAGATCACATTTAGACTATTAAGAAGCAGGGAGACAGGTCTGAGACCTCTGTGAAAAGCTAGAAGCTTTAGGAGATTACATGTCTAATGAAAGCAGAGTCCAAATGCATACTCTGGCACAGGGAGAAGAAAGTGAGACTTCTCTGTTATAACCATGACTCTGAAAAAGTCAAACTCAGACCCTATGCAAGATTGGGATAAAAATTTACACTTTTTATGCAAGGATTCGGAACTTTCAAATTGAAAAAATTAATGCCAGTGCTATACTGGTAGTATCAAATAGAAATTAATTTAGAAGAGATATTCCCATAAGAATCCTGAATTTTAAAAAAATAGGACCCACTAAAGATTAGATTAGAAAACAAATGTGAAAACCCCAAGGAAATAATCAACAATTAGCAACAGCCAGTAGACAAAACATAGAGCTGAATTAGACATCATTAATTTCTGATTATAAAATATGAAATAGAGAATTAAAAAAGTTTGTTTAAAGTGACCAAAAACATAAAAGGAATTGAAAATATAAGAAAAGACATTGCACTTTGAAAAACAAACAGTTTTGGAAAAGAATAATTGGAGTCTCAAAAAGTAATTTGAAAATATAATTGAAATTAAAAAATAAGGTAGATTAGAAATGACTGAAGGGAGTCTTAGTAAAGTGGGAGCTAGAACAGAGAAATTTACCAGAATGCAGTACTGGGAGATAAAGATATGGAAAATAATTAATGTAAACACAGGAAGTACAGCAGTGAACAAAATAGAGAAACTCCCTGCCCTCAAGAAACCTACATTCCAATAGGAGTGGCCACAATAAACAAGCAAATGTTGTGTGTTTGGGGTGCTTGTATTAGTTGGGATTCTCCAGAGAAACAGAACCATTAGAATGTGCGTGTGCGTGTGCATGCGTGTGTGTGTGTGTGTGTGTGTGTGTGTGTGTGTGTATACAGGAGGTGGGGTGAGATATTTATTTTAAGAAATTGGCTCATGCAATTATGAAGGCTGGGAAGTCCAAAATCTGCAGGGCAGTTCAGCAGGCTGGAGACCTATGGAAAAGCTGATGTTGCAGTTCAAGTCTGAAGGTTGTCTGCTGGAAGAATTCCTTCTTGTTTGAAGGATCTCAGTCCTTGTACTAGTAAGTTCTTCAATCCATTAAATGAGGCCCACCCACATTATTTAGGGCTATCTGCTTTACTCAAAGTCTACCAATTTAAATGTTAGTCTCATCCAAAAACACCCTCAGAGAAACATCCAGAATAATGCTTGATCAAGTATCTGGGCATTGTGGTTTAGCCAAGTTGACACATAAAATGAACCATCTCAATGGTGGTAAGTGCTGTGAGATCAGTTAACCTGGTAAAAGGGAGAAGTCTCAATTTGAGGCAGGGGTTACTGTTTATTTGGGGGAATGAAGAAAACCTTCTTTAAAGTGTTAACCTGTAAGCAGAGAACTGAGGAAGTGGGAAAGTAAGCCAGGTGTCTATCTGCGCCCTGAATTCTAGGAAAAGGGGTGCAGACAAAGGGATCTGCCAAGGCCCTGAAATAGGAACATGCATGACTTGTTCAAGGACCAGCAAGAAGTTCAGTGTGGCTTGAACAAGAGTGGCCAAGGGGAAGAATAGAATGAGACAAAGTTGGAGGGAAAAAGTGGGCATAAATAACACATGGTTGCTGTGGGACAATTGATAGACTTTGGTTTTTACTGTGCGCAGTGAGATGAGTATAAATTACTGGGTTTTGAACAGATATTTGACTTATATGGCTTTTGATTGTATTAAGAATAAACTGAGGAGCAACAAAAGAAGCAGGAAACCAGTTGTGAAACTATTGATATTCAAGCAAGAGATGAAAGTGTCTTGACAGCTTTCAAGGTGGTCAGGATTAATATGATTCTGGATATATTTGAAATTATACCTGGCCAGATATGCTTATGACTTGGTTGAGTAAAATAAAGGTGTCAAAGATGCTTCTAATGGTTTTGACTTGGGCACATGAGACTTGGGCTTTGCTTTTTATTGAGATAGAAAACATTGGAGTAACCAGAGCACCCAGATGTATAAAGCAAATACTATTACACATAAGGGGAGAAATAGACTTCAACACAATACTAGTTGGAGACTTTAATACCTGTCTTTTAACCAGGGACAGATCATTCAGAGAGAAAATTAACAAATAAATATCAGACTTAATCTCTACTCTAGACCAATTAGACTGAATGGATATTGACAGAACATTTTGTCCAACAGTTGTAGAATACACATTCTTCTCAGCAGCACATGGAACATTCTCTAGACTAGATCAAATGTTAGTCACAAAATAAGTCTCAAAAATTTTTTAAAAATTGAAATCATACCAACCATCTTGTCCAACCACAACTAAATAAAGCTAGAAATCAATAACAGAAGGGACATTGGAAATTGTACAAATACATGGAAATTAAGTATGCTGCTAAACAGCTGTACAAATACATAGAAATTAAAATGGGTCAAAGAAGAAATCAAAAATAAAATTAGAATATTTCTGGACACAAATGAAAATGAAAACACAACATACCAGAACCTACATGTTATAGCAAGAGCAGTTCTAAGAGGGAAGTTAATAACAATAAATGCACACATCAAAAAGAAGAAAGGCTTCAAATGAACAATCTAATGTTATACCTCAAGGAGCTGGAAAAACAAGAACTAACCAAATCCAAAATTAATAAAAGGAGAGAAATATCAAAGATCAGTGTAGAAATAAATGAATTAGAGATTTAAAAAGTGATAAAAAAGAGTTGGTTTTTTGAAAAGATAAACAAAATCAAAAAGCTTTTAGCTAGAATGATGAAAAAAACAGAGAAGACTCAAATAAATAAAATCAGAAATTAAACATGAGATATTACAACTACTGCCACAGAAATAAACAACCATAAAAGACTACTATGAAGAATTCTACACTAACAAAGTGGAAAACCTGGAAGAAATGGATAAATTTCTGGACACATACAACTTAACAAAATTGAATTGTGAAGTAGAAAACCTAAACAAACCAATAATGAGTAATGAGATTGAAGCAGTAATAAAAAGTCTTCCAGTGAAGAAAACACCAAGACCAGATGGCTTCACTGCCAAATTTCACCAAAAATTTAAAGAACAAATATCTATACTTCTCTGTTGCTCTTCAGCAACCTAAGATCCTGACCCATGGGATATTCAATGCAGACCCTGGAGGGGGGAGTGGGAATTGGATGGGACAAGAGATGCAAGAAATGGAGACAAGACAGTATTCTGATCAAGTCTTTAGTAGAGTGCCAGGACACAGAATCAACATACAAGAATCAGTAGCATTCCTATACACCAGCAGTGAGTGTAGAAATTGAAAAAGAAATCAAGAAAGTGATACTATTTACAGTAGCTACCAAAAAAATGAAATACCTAGGAGTAAATTTAACCATGAAGATGAATGACCTCTACAATGAAAACTATAAAACACTGGTAAAAAAAACTGAAGAAGACATAAATAAATGGAAAGATATCCCCTATTCATGGATTAGAATAATTAATATCATCAAAATGTCCACATTACCCAAAGCAATCTACAATTCAATCCCTTTCAATATACCAATGACATCCTTCATACATAAAATGAAAGATCTTAAAGTTTGTATGAAACCACAAAAGTCACAAAAATCTTAATCAAACAAACAAACAAAAAAAGCGAAGTTGGAGGCATCGCACTACTTGACTTCAAAATATATTATAAGTCCTTAGTAACCAAAACAGCATGATACTGGCATAAAAACAGACAAATTGACCAATTAAACAGAATAAAGACTCCCCAAATAAACCCACACATTTACCAATTTTCAACAAAGGTGCCAAAAATATACACTGGGGAAAGGACAGCCTCTTTACTACATGGTGCTGGGAAACCTGGATATCCACATACAGAAGACTGAAACTAGACCCCTATCTTTCACCATGCACAGGTCAACTCAAGATGAATTAAAGACCTAAATTTAAAACCCAAAGCTATGAAACTACTGGAAGAAAACATGGGGGAAACGCTACATGAAATGAGAGTGGGAGCAAGGTACAAAGGCACAGGCAACCAAAGCAAAAAAATGCACAAATGAGACTATATCAAACTAAAAGTTTCTGCACAGCAAAGGACACAGTCAACAAAGTGAGGACACAGCCTACAGAATGGGAGAAAGTGTTTGCAAACTACACCTCAGACAAAGAGCTAATATCCAGAATACATAAGGAACTCAAACAAATCAAATAGCAGGAAGAAAAATGACCTGACTTAAAAATGGACAAAGGACCTGAACAGACATTTCTCAAAAGATGACATACCAATGGCCAACAGGCACATGAAAAAATGCTCAACATCACTAATCATCAGAGAAATGCAAATTAAAACCATAGTGTGATATTATCTTATTTCAATTAGAATGGCTACTATCAAAAAGACAGAAAATAAAGGCTGGCAAGGATGTGGAGAAGGGGGGCCTGACTCTTACATCCTTGAGAGTGTAGATGGATAACAGCCATTGTGGAAAACAGTATGGAGGTTCCTCAGAGAACTAAAAATTGAGCTACCTTACGACCAAGCAATCCCACTACTGGGTGTATACCCAAAGGAAATGAAATCAATATATCAAAGAGACACCCGCATTCCCATGTTCATTTTTGCAACACTATTCAGAATAGCCACATCATGGAATCAATCTAAATGCCCATCAGAGGATGAATGGATTAAAAAAAAAAAAAACTGGTTTGTATACAAAATGGAATACTATTCACCTATAAAAAAGAATGAAATCCTGTCATTTGCAGCAACATGAATAGAACTGGAGACCACTATGTTAAGTAAAATAAACCAGGCACAGAAAGACAAACACTGCATGATCTCACTTACATGTGGAATCTATAACAACGGAAAAGTGGTTCTCATAGAAGTAAAGATTAGAATAATGGTTACCAGCGGCTGGGAGAAGAGGGGGGCAGTGGAGAGGGAAAGCGATGGATTAACAGGCACAAAGCTATGTATCTATTTTATGTAAATCAATGTACAGTATACACATGTATTGAAGCAACACACTGCACCCCACAAATGTGTACAAATAAATGTTAAATAAAATAAAATAGAGAAAAAAAGAGGAAACATTGGAATAAAAGCAGGGGGAAGGAGAAAATTGAATGTTTAGTATTTATATTCTAAATTTGAGACACTTATTCAGTATTTCAGTGGAAATTTAAGTTGCCAGTTGGATATTCAAATGTAGTATGGGGGAAGAGTTCTGGAGATATAATGATCCCAAGAACCGTCAGCAATTAAGAAAATTACAGGAGAAAATGTGTCTAGAATGAGTTTCAGAAGGAGCAAAGGAAAGAGCAGTATTCAAGGGAACATGGATGAAACTGTTACAAAATCTATAAAAGATATGAAACCTGAAGCTAAGTAAATAAAGGAATTCATAATAAATCTATTCCTCGGCATATTGCAGTGAAGTGGCCAAACAATACAGTTATTGGGAGTACTGTAAAAGCAAGCAGAGAGAAAAGTAGAAAGAAGTGTACGGATGTGTGTAATGTACATTGAAATGCATCAGAAATAAGACGGACTAATGAATGGATGGAGAGGTGGGTGGACATGGGACACGCAGGATTTAGGTGGCGGGTGTGAGGGTTCAGTGTTCAAATTCATCATGTGTTGATAGATTTTCATAATAAAATGTGGAAAAAACAAACAAACCAAGAAGCCAGAGATTGTAGTTCTCAAACTTCCAAGGAAAATGAACTTCCAAGTTATAATTATTTGCTAAAAATTCTAATCAAATAACCATTTAAGTTTGAGGTTGAAATGAAGATGTTTTCAAAGACTGAGTTTACCACAAAAAGAACTTTGCTGAAAGGATGTCTGAGGATATACTTCAGGGAGAAGGAACTCAACAAAGAAGGAATAAAATACAAGAAGTAATGATGAGCAAAAAAAAAAAAAATTTTTTTTTCAACTCATGCATATCTATCTCACCTAAAACTCACAGTTTCTGAGAGTGTTTCTACATCCCCTTCCCAGCATTGAGGTTGTCAAAGTTGAAGTCTGAGTTCTTAACTGTTTTTATCTTACATCCTTTAACAATAAAAGAGGTTGAACATTTAAAGCTGTTAATTTCAGGCAATTTTTAAATTCTCTTTCTGTGAATTGTCTGGCCTAAAGCCCAGCTCTTTTTTTTGCTGTGTTATTGGGGTTTAAGTTTGTAATTGATTTATGAATTATTTAATAAATTATTTAGCTCATTGACCTTTATGGACATTGTGGCTGTGTTTTCCTAGTTTTCCATTTACTTTTTTATTCTATTTATTGTATTTTGTCAATATTTTGTTATTTTTATATATTTCATTTTCTTAAAATTTTCTATTATTCTCTTAATATGGTTCTATAGCTCATTGACCTTTATGGACATTGTGGCTGTGTTTTCCTAGTTTTCCATTTACTTTTTTATTCTATTTATTGTATTTTGTCAATTTTTTGTTATTTTTATATATTTCATTTTCTTAAAATTTTCTATTATTCTCTTAATATGGTTCTTAGAAATCTCTGACCACTTCAACAGTAAAAGTAAATTTAATTATATTTAATGTTAAACTTTTCTTATTTCAGCTTTTAGGTCTGAAATTTTGATCAATTTGGATATTATTTTGTTGTACAAAGTGTGGTAGGAGTACAAGATAATTTTCTTTTTTATTGTTATTGCATTTATTCAAATTGCACAATGAAAATCCATGAATGAATTAGAATTCATTTTACAAAATTTTCTCTAGTGTCAAAGTGGCTATAAAGCATGGGACTTCTGTAATGTATGCCACCATTTCTATTTTTATGTTTCACATATTAAAATAATGTCTTTTAAGAAATGTCAGGACATTAAATATTCAGGATTGCAGATGTAGTTGGAGGCCTAATGAGTTAGTACATGAAAACATCCTGACAATGACAGTGTGTCGCTATAAAGGAATGGTAGAACAAAATTTAACGTTCTAAAATTGGTTTCACACTGCTAAAGATTTATTTTCAAATGTACATTAATGTACTATTTTTATGAGAGCCAGAAATGTAGAGAGTAAGCACAGACTATTGAAGTCACTTTGTGTTTAGTTATTAAATATATCATTGACTGTTAATTTCACTGCATGAATCACATATTCATAAAACTTCCTCGGAGAGCAGGATTTATCAAAGGTTAATGAGTAGTTAATTTTCATGGTGCAAAGTGTGACAACAAATGCTCTTCAGCACTGCTTCATTTGTGTTTTTATTTGTCTAGATGAGTTGGGGAATGTTTTCTACTTTATATGCTTTCCCTTTTCAATTCCTCTTCTAAATTTCATAAAATCACAAAAATAAAGGTGTACTTTCATTCTTATACATAGTTTTTGATTCTTAATATTTTCATTTGAATATATTACCACATTATTACTTTTTAGTCCAGTAAAAGTAACAAATGGGGCTTATAGACTTAGATGCCAATCTGAATATGTTTAACTTCTCCATTTTCATAAGCTGATGAGTAGGGCTCACTAAATACTAAAGGACATTCTGCACATTCTCTCTATGAAGTTCTTTGTCTCAGTACTTTGTCCTACAACCTATAAAATAAAAAATGGGTAAATTGGACTTTATCAAAATTTAAAACATTTGTGATTCAAAAGACACCCTTAAGAACATGAAAAGATAAACTACAGACTGAGAAAATATCTGTAAACAATATCTGATAAGTGACTTGTATCTAGAATACATAAAAACTCAAACAACTTAATATTAGGACATACAGTTATATTTAACATTTCACTAAAGATATGCAAATGGATAATAAGCACATGAAAAGATGCTTACTAACATAAGTCATTAGGAAAATGCAAATTAAAACCACAATGAGATACCACTACACCCTCTCTAAAAAGGCTATAATAAAAAAGACAGGTAACCCCAAGTGTTGGTGATGATGTGGAGAAACTGAAACTCTCATCTGTTACTAGTGGAAATGCAAAATGGTACAGTTACTTTGGAAAACACCTTGTAGCTCACCCAAAGTTAAACTTTTCATAGAGTCAAGTAATTTCACTCCTAGATATATCCTCAAGAGAAATGAAAACATATTTCTTTCCAAACACTTGCATACAGGTATTTATAGCAGCATTAGTAGTAGCCTCAAACTAGAAATAATCTAAATGTACAACTACTATGTGGGTAAATGCATGTGGCACATCCATGCAATGAAATACCATTCGGTAATAATAAAGGAGCAAACCATTGATACATGTGATCAGGGGATGCACTTCAGATACAGAGAATGTGTATAGTGTTATATCATTTATATAAAAATCTCCAAACTGGTAGTAGCCTTGGGCTCAGGGTGGGGGTCTGGGAGAACAGGGCTTAACAGCAAACAGACATAAGAGAACTTTTTGGGGGTGATGGATGTTCTGAAACTTTGTGATAATGGCTGCCTCATTCTACCAATTTACTAAGTGTCATTGAATTGTACAATTATAATGGGGGAATTTTATGGTATGTAAATCATATATCAAATTATTTTTTAAAAAATTAAAAACTAGAAGATGTGACCCAACAGGGGGAATAAAAAAAAAAGAACATCTCCTAAGACCATCCATGTTCTGTCTGCAAGATTTGTTTAACCAGGTGGGAGTCTACCATTTTCGTTGTTGGCTTCTAATGTAGAAAATGGAAAAATTTGAGTCTACTTGAGAAATGTGTTATCTGAGGAAAGGGTGTTGGTGTTGGGAAGGTGTAGGGAAAGGTGGGGAAACAGGATGAAAATACAGAAATCTCATCAGGAGGAATTAAATTTCTCACAAGAAAGGTGAATACATGGTCCAAATTCTTGGAATGCTACAAAGGTATCAGAGGTGAATTAGTAAAATATTGAATACCTAGAGGATGAAGAAAGCAGGCAACTATGTACTGTGTTCTGGAAAGATTTCTATTCAAAGTAATTACAGAGCAATTTATTTTGTAACTGAAACATGTAAAATGAAATGGAAAGAAAGGCCTTCCAATTTGTTACTTCCAATGGCTATGGATAGACAAAACAGTTTTCCATCATAAAAAAGTTTCAAGAAATGCTTCTGTGCAATTAAAAAATAAAACACCCATCATAAATTCTCGATAGAATTTGAAATCAGGCTCTGGCTGACATGAGGTTATGGATTTTTTGTCTCATCCTTTTCTTACTACAGCTTTTGTTAAAGGAGTGACTATCTCATTGCATTTAAATGCCATTATTTTCGAGGGAGCACACTATAAATGAGTCATAACTAAATTTGAGACAGGATTATCTTCTTAAGGCATTTAATCATGTTTTAATAGTTTACAATTTGACAATTGAAATAGGATTTAATTAATAAAATTGATATTTTGTAATCAAGTTTATGTTTATTATCTGATTATTCCACAAGGAATTTGACAGATCAAAGCATGACAAAAACAACATCATAAATAAATAAATCTCCACTTAAATATCTTGCTGTACTATTTCATTTAGTATTTAAAGTATATTAAAGCAAAGAATTGAATCACTGGAAATTTAATATATTTTTAATATAATAAAAGCATATATCAAAATTCCTCTTTCTCTTTTGAAAATTTTATATTTTACTAAGAGCAGGGAGACACTAATCTGGTAATCATATATGAATAATGATATTACAATTGTTATCACTCTGAGTGGTTTCTTATGTCACTATTCATTAAGTGACTCTCTGCAACCTGCAACCATTTAATTAAACATACGATTTGCTATGGATAATTAGTTGGTGATGGAAAGGAAAAGGTTATGAGCAAATAGACTTTCTATGTTTTCAGATATTTCAAAAGTATTCATGTTTGGCAATTTAAAATAATTTCATTTGGAGAAGGATATACACAAGGAAATTTTCCTATGTGCAGATAATATTGAGTCACTCTGATTAATGCTATTTTAAACCGGTGTTAGTAAACTACAAGACCATCTTTGAAATGTTATACTGTTTTTTAAGAGTATAAAAAATCGGAAAATTTTAGGAATACCAACTTCAAAATAAATACATGAAACTTCAGTAATGAAATATTTAAAGTTCTAGAAAAAAAACTATACATGGTCTTACTAGATAATGGCATAAAAAGGGATATATAATAGTTGAGAAAAACTTAGATTAGTAAAATATATAAAGAATTTTTTAAAAGTGTCCCATACAACTGTAAATTTAGTGAATATAAAGTTCTTATCAGGTTCTATATATAAA
>NW_007733760.1:0-22223 GCF_000696425.1 Galeopterus variegatus | reverse complement strand
GTGTTAGTAAACTACAAGACCATCTTTGAAATGTTATACTGTTTTTTAAGAGTATAAAAAATTGGAAAATTTTAGGAATACCAACTTCAAAATAAATACATGAAACTTCAGTAATGAAATATTTAAAGTTCTAGAAAAAAACTATACATGGTCTTACTAGATAATGGCATAAAAAGGGATATATAATAGTTGAGAAAAACTTAGATTAGTAAAATATATAAAGAATTTTTTAAAAGTGTCCCATACAACTGTAAATTTAGTGAATATAAAGTTCTTATCAGGTTCTATATATAAAGATTAATTATTTGATCATAAAATAAAATAAAAAGGAAAAGAAATAATAATTTCCATTGTAAGTAAACTGTGTGGTTGTAAGTAACTGTGATTTAAATGGAAATGCCAAGTTATTCATCTGAACTGAGGCCATAATATGTATCAGTGTATGATCTAACTCCCAGTTAGAACTTTACACATGAAAATTCTAATACCTCGTTAAAAAATGGTCCAGAAATATAAGTAAACATTTCAGTAAAAAGTAGCTACAAATGACCAATAAACACAGTAAAAATACTCAGCTGAAAATGTAATCTGGGGATTGTCTAGCTAGTAGTTAACACAAGGTGAATTGGGAGGTATCACCCCGAAAGAGAAAAGGTATTCAATGTTTGGAGGTAAAAAAGTGATAATGTAATCCACAGTTATAAACAAAGTAAATTTGTAATGATAAAATAAAAAGAGAGATAAATTTTAAACAATAGAATATTACTAAGAAAA
Organism: Galeopterus variegatus; assembly: GCF_000696425.1. Classification (NCBI taxonomy): domain Eukaryota; kingdom Metazoa; phylum Chordata; class Mammalia; order Dermoptera; family Cynocephalidae; genus Galeopterus; species Galeopterus variegatus. The sequence continues at coordinate 21,449 of NW_007733760.1, read as the reverse complement.
CTGTGGCAAAATCATAAAATGGAATATTAATAATGTGTATCCAAAAGTTATTGACTAGAATTGAGCATTCTTATTTATCCTAATATTTAAAAAAATTAAGAATGTAAGCTGAATGTTACCAAATACCTTTTTACACATACTAATATCATTCTAATATGGATCTTCTTTAAAGTATTGTTTTGAGTAATAATATTAATACATATTCTAATATGGGCCGTCCTTTCACAGGGTTCTTGCAATTGGACTTTGGAATTAATCCTACTTGTTCATAATGTATTTTGTAGCTTCCATTAGGATATATTTAGTAGTGTTTATTGAGACCTTTTAGGTCTATGATCATTCATTTTGTCAATAGTTTTGATTTCTTACACATTTATTAATTATTTTTCCATACTTAACATGAAAATAGCTAAGCAAGTCTATTATGTCTCTCGCTTCTAATGTGATTCTGTCAATTTGTTTTTGTATTTATAATTTTCAAAAATCTATCTTGATAAAATAATATTTGGTTTATAAAGATTCATGGCAGTTATATCTTCATTATGGAGTTTCATTGCATCCAGCATACTGTTGCTTTTTATCAAAATTAAAATATCATAAAGTGCTTGGGCCTTTCCTTTTATATGCTGCCACATAAGCACATCTTTTTAAATTTATTCCTCCACGTTTTGACAAACTAAATATATCACATGCTTCCTCGACACTCTTTTTGTACTGGACCCTTCAGGGTAAGAAGAGACTTTTTATTCCTCTGATCAGTAATTTGTATCCTCTTCCTCCTCTGCCTGAGATGGAGAGGTAAGAACTTCTTATCATGCCATATGAAAATATAACATTTTGTGCAAATAAAATAATAATTGTGAGCATTTTCAAAGGACATGACAAGTTATATAGACGTTCTTATGAGCATTTACAGAAACAAGAATATAAGTACAATCAGACCTCCGTAACTGCGGATTCCACTTGTGTGGATTCAACCAATTGTGAGCAGAAAATATTTAGAGAAAAAATTTTATCTGTACTGAACATGTGCTGACTTTTTTTTTCCTTGTCAGTATTTTCTAAACAGTACATTATAACATCTACTTGCATAGCATTTGCATTGTTTTAGGTATTATAAGTATAATTATAAGTATATTGTAATCTAGAAATGATTTAAAGTATACAGAAGGATGTGCATAGGTTATATGTGAATATTGTATCATTTAATATCAGGGACTTGAGCATCTGCACATTTTGGTATCCATGGGGGTCCTGGGGCCAATTTTCCACGGAGACTGAGGGATGACTGTAAAAACAACTTCAACTTCAATCTGAAGTTGGAAAGATATTGTTGCTGCAAGGTACATTGATGTATATAAGGTTGAGGAAAACACTTCAGTTTATGTTAAAAATATAGCTTTATTTCATGCCACAGTATTAGATCCCACATTTCTGAACTGGGTTAGTGAAGTGGAAACTGTTCATTTATGAAAGATTTGAAAGCACTCTTTACCCAGGCACATATGACATGTGCATGTTGTAGATTGAGTAGGTTGTCCTCATATATAGAGATCTTCAATTATCTGCTAAAATTCTTGATTTAAATATATGAATTGCCTGATCTGCTTCCTTAATAGCAAACTGAGGAAGAAATCCCAGTCACTTAAAATGGAATAGCACCAGAAGGACCTGAAATAGATACAACTTCTCCATGCTTTCTGGCTTTTTATTTTTTTTTCAGAAAAAAGATAAACAAGGTAAGTGTGCTTAAAGAGTTAATGCCACTCAATTTGTTAGGTTAGTTTTGTCACAGGAAATTAAAAGAAAGCAATATGCATGTTTTTGCAATTACCTAAATCCCAACTTAAAACACTGTACACATTTAGATTCTAACTTTGTTTATAGTTGTAATAGAATTATGAAATTTACAAATAAGATTTAAAATTTATGAATTTGTTACATCGTTGACTACAATGCTTTCCCATATCAGATCCTAACCAAGTTAATCCAGAATTTTGCTTTCATCAAAGCTGTAAAGCCTCATACTTCCTCCTGTCTACAATAGAAGTACTGGGCATTTTGTTCTAACCTTTCCATTGATGTTATCTCTTCTCTTTTTCTTTTGTAGAGCAAGCTGAATGTCTACCTAATAATAATAATAATAATGATATTCTTCTGTGAAAAAATGAAAACAAAAAATAATGCATTATCTTTCACCATTGCAGACTTGATGCACTTCCAAAAAAAAAAAAAAAAAAAAAACAGAACAATTTAGACCATAATATGCAACAGAGTTTGTTTTTTTGTCCAACAATTTACTATGAACATTTTCAAATAAAAATGTTAAAAGAATTTTACAGCAAGCACCCACACATTCATCGCCTAGATTCCACAAATTAATATTCTGCTATGTTAGTAGAGGCACCTGTTTTTACCCAGCTGTGTCCCACCCGGCTGTGACTGTTGGGTACCCATGCTGCCCAGCTGTGCCCCTTCCTGCTGTAGCCATTGCTGAGCAGGGACTTTACACACCCTGGGAAAGAAAAGCATTTCTCCCCACCCCTACTTGCTGAACACCTTACGCTTGCCCTAATAAGGAGACAACCGCTATCTCCCCAAATCAGGAAATAAAACTGTATTAAAAAAAAGCCCTGCTGTGTTCAGGGCTCAGCCTTTGTGACGTGAGTGCACTGAGCCCCTATCAGCATCAGCAAACTCTGCTTCCTTCCTTAAGCCTTGGTGCTCTGCCTCTCTTTGGGAGTTTGCTGTAACATGCTGCAATAGTTTGGGGCTTGTCTGGGATGATGGAGACAGCAGCTTGATTGCCTCCCTAGTCTCTTGGTCTCAGCTCCCAGGACACCCCACGATGCAGACTGTACTCAGGCACCAACAGAGAGTTTTCCATGAGTGGGAGAGACTTTGCCAGGTGGACATGGAGGTTGAACCCTGAGCACAACGGAACCCAAAGAGGTGCAGGAAAAATGACCAGGGGAGCTCTGCCCATCAGACAAGGTAAGAACCCAGGCCCAGATAGATTCCTACTCCCAACAGAGTAGAAGGGCAGCCTGATCAACTCCAATCGTGACACTGATTGTGAGTGGAAAACATGGGAGGAACACCTAGCAAACCATCTCCCCTTGCCTGTATGCTGAGGAATTTTAAAAAGGGCTTTTCTGGTGACTATGGTGTCAAACTATCTCCTGATAAACTCAGGGCATTCTGTGAGGTGGATTGGCCACCTTTCAATGTAGGATGGCCCTCTGAGGGGTCCTTTGACCTTTTCCTTATCCATCGAGTCAGAAAGGTTATTACTAGCCAACATGGAAATGACCCTCGGGGCCACCCTGCCCGGTACCCCTATATTGAGTCTTGGGAAAAATTAGTTCATTCTCCACCTTCCTGGTTAAAGGCCTGCATGGAAAAACACTGCCAAATTCTCCTGGCCCAAGAAATGTTGGCCCCAGGTCAGACTCATGCCTGCAGATGAGTGATACATGTGGCCCCCAAGCCAGCTATTCTTCCCTCAGATCTGGAGGGTCCGTCACCTGCCTACTTGACTGAACCAGCTGCTCTGCCTCCTTCACAGCCCCTCTCTCTGCTTCCCACTCCAGTGGTGCCTCCAGGACCTCTTCCTGGCCCATCAGAAGGGACCACTTTGGCTCCCAGTTCTCTAGAGGCCCCACCACCACCTACCCTGGCTCTGTATGGGCCAAGCCAGATCCAGCCTTCAACCAGGTCACCACAGGGAATAGCTCTCCAGATGCTGCTCTGAGAGACCCAAGGTCCCCTTTACTATGACCAGGATGGACACCTTCAGGGAGGACACCCCACTTTTATCTATCAGCCTTTCACAATGACTGACCTTATGAGTTCAAAACATCATATGCTCACATCTACTGACAAACCCCAGGCTATGTTTGATCTGGTCCAGTCCATCATTCAGACTCACTGGCCACCTGATGGACTGTGGGAAGCTTTTAATGACTCTCTTCAATACAGAAGAGAGATGCTGTATTAGTCAGGTGGCTCTAAAGTGGCTCCAAGACCATGTCCCAGCCAGGACAGTAAGTGGCTGAGGCATATGTCCAGACTCATTTCCCAGATGAGGATCCACAATGGGACCCCAACACAGATCAGGGCCTACAGATGCTAGAACGATACCAAGAGGCTTTCCTGGGAGGCTTAAAGGCAGGAGGGAAGAAGCTAACCAACATGAGTAAGATCTCTGAAGTCCTCCAAAGCCAGATGAAAGCCCCACTCAGTTCTATGAAAGACTCTGCAAGGTTGTAGTGGGTTGAATTATGTCCCCTGAAAACTCCCTGAAACTTGAATTGTGTCCCCCAAGTTTTATGTATTAGGAACTTAGCCCCCATTGTGACTGTTAAGAGGGTGGGAAATCCTACTATGGTAATTTAAAGGTGGAGCCTTGAAGAGGTGATTGGATTGTAGGGCCGCGCAGTGGTGAATGAATTAAAAATGGTGGCCAGGGGTGTGGTTCTGAGGGCTTTAAAAGAAGAGGAGAGTCTTGTCTGTCTCTCTCTCTGCTCTCTCTGTTTCCACCATCTTGCAATGTGAGACCCCTGGGTCACTGTTGCTACCACCAGGTAGAATTTGGATTTCCCAGCCTCAGAAACTATAAGCAATAAATTTCATTTTCTTTGTAAATCATCCAGTCTCAGGTTGTTTTAGTCCGTTTTGTGTTTCTATAACAGAACTACCTGAAACTGGGTAATTTTTAAGGAAAAGAGGTTTATTTGGCTCACGATTCTGGGACAGCTGCATCTGGCATGGGCCTCAGGCTGCTTCTACTCATGGCAGAAAAATAGCAGGCAGCAGCAGGTACAAGCAGATCACATGGTGAGAGAGGGAGCAAGAGAGAGAGGAATAGGTGCCAGGGTCTTTTTTAAGCAACAAGCTCTCGTGGAAACTAGTAGAGCGAGAACTCACTCACTACCTCTCCTCCCCCAGGGAGAGCATTAATCCATTCATGAGGAATCTGCCCCCATGACTCAATCAGTTTCCAACACTGCCACATTGGAGATCAAATTTCCACATGAGTATTGGAGGGGACAACGCATCCAAACTCCATCACAGGTATTCTGTTATAGCAACACAAACGGACTAATACAAAGGCATTCCATCTCTACATGCCCTTTGATCCTGAACAACCTGAAAACCAGAGGATGGTCAATGCCACTTTTGTGGGACAAGCACAAGGGGATAGCTGCCTCAAGCCACAAAAGCTGGAAGGGTTTGCTGGCATGAATATTACCCAACTCCTAGAAATTGCAACCAAGGTGTTTGTCAACTGGGACCTGGAGGCCCGACATGAGGCAGACAGGATGAAGAAGAAGGTGGACCTCCTGGCTGCTGCACTGGCTGAAAAGTCAGGACCTCCAAAAGGGCCCCAGGGCCAAGGCCGAAATCTGACAAGAGGGCAGCCAGAGGACGCACCTGGTTCCAGACTATCTGTAATAACCAACAAATGTGCCTACTGTCATGAAGATGGTCATTGGAAAAACGAGTGTCCCCAACACCCAGCCACCTGTAAAGGCCAATTCCAGCCCCTGAGAAATAGACAAGCCTCCCAAGGAGACTGCAACCAGGCAAATCGACCACGACAGCATCGCAGCAAGATTTCATCTGCTTAGCTGAACTTGAACAATACGAAAGTGAATAGGACTGACTGGGCTCCCTTCTCCTGGGCCCCTGGGAGCCCTTGGTTCAAATAATAGTAAGGGGCCAACCTATAAACTTCATGGTGGACACTGGAGCCAAACATACAGTAGTCACACAGCCTCTTGGACCTTTCTCTCAGAGACAAACCACCATAGTCAGAGCCACAGGAGATAGGCAGAAACATACCTTCTTGCTGCCCAGAAGATGCAACATAGGAAAAAGAGAGGTCATTCATGAGTTCCTCTACCTGCCTGACTGCCCAATACCATTACTTGGAAGAGATCTACTGAGTAAGTTACAAGCCCAAATAACTTTCTCAAAGACTGGAGAGATGTTCCTAACTCTGGGAGATTCAGAGGCTCAAATCCTGTCCCTCACTGTTCCCCAGGGGAAATAATGGCCATTGTTTAGTCTAGGGACCATGACACTAACATTGCTGGAGCTTCCTTTCCTGGTGCCTGGGGTCTGAGCATAAGACAAGCCACTAGTTCTGGCCAAGGATATTCCCTGGGTCCTGGTGGAACTGAAACCAGGGGCATCACTGGTCCAATTAAAACAATACCATATTCCCCAATGGGCTCAACAAGGGGTATCAAAACATCTGGACATATTCCTCAAATATGGACTTTTAAGGCCATACCAGCCCCCCTGGAACACACCTCTACTACCAGTTCAGAAGCCAGGGACAAATGACTTCCAACAGGTATAAGACCTCAGGGCAGTCAACCAAGAAACCATCACCCCGCACGCTGCCATTCCTAATCTATGCATGCTTCTGAGCTTAATCTCTGCTGATACCACTTACTTAACTCATCTGGATCTTAAAGATGCCTTCTTCTGCATCATACTGGCTCCCCAGGGTCAACCTATCTTTGCTTTCCAATGGGACAGTCCTGAGGGGACTCAAGGACAATTAACTTGGACATGGTTGCCCCAAGGATTCAAGATCTCCCCAACCATTTTGGCATGAGCCTGGCTTCTGACCCACTGGCTTTCCTAGTTAGACAAAGTAGATGTGCTCTTCTCCGATATGTTGATGACTTTTGCTGGCCAGAAGGACCCACGAAGAATGTATGAGAGGGACTGAACTCCTCCTCAACCAGCTTTGGGGAAAAGGATACAACATATCTAAGAAAAAGGCCCAAATATGCCACTAAAAAGTCAAACATTTGGGGTTCCATATTTCCTAAGGACAATGCCAACTGGGACCAGAGTGCAAACAGGCTGTCTGTTACCTCCTGACCCCCAACACCTGAAGACAAGTTCATAAGTTCCTGGGGACAGTGGATTTCTGCAGGATCTGGATCCCTAACTTTGCAGTGCTGGCTAAACCACGTTAGGAAGTGACCAAAGGTGGGGAGAAAGAACCCCTGATCTGGGGAACAGCTCAACAAAAGGCCCTCACAGACATAAAGAGGGCACTTGTGGTTGTCCCAGGACTGGGACTGCCTACCTTGGGAAAACCCTTCTTTCTATACATCCACGAGAGACAGGGCATTGTGGTGGGAGTTCTAACTCAGCATCAGGGGTCCTGGCACTGTCCGGTGACATATCTTTCAAAGCAGCTAGACACAGTGGCCCAAGGCTGGCCACCCTGCCTCTGGGCAGTAGCTGCCACAGCACTTCTGGTGGCCAAAGCTGACAAGTTCACCCTGGGACAAGAAGCCACTGTGTGGGTGCTCCATGCTGTCCTCACTTTGCTAGACTCTAAAGGACATTACTGGCTCACTAATGCCCAACTAACTAGATATCAAAGGATGTTATGTGGAAATCCTCACATACATTTGGAAGTAGTTAAGACTCTCAATCCTGCTACACTGTTGCCACTCGGGACAAGCCCCAGATCCTGATAGCATAGAAGTGCTCAATGAAGGGTACTCCAGCCAACGAGATCTCAAAGGTCAGCCTCTCTCAGACCCCAATGTTGAGTACTACATGGATGGGAGCAGCTATACCATCAACAGCCAGCGTCAGGCAGTATATGCTGTGGTCACGCTCAACTCCACTGAAGAAACCAAGGCCTTGCCTATAGGGACTTTGGCCCAGAAAGCCAAGTTAATCACCTTGACCCATGCCTTACAGCTGGCCACTGGAACTAAATTCAACATTTACACAGACTCCAAGTTCACCTTTACTACCCTCCATGTGCACAGAGCTTTATATAAGGAACAGGCCTTAATCACCTCAATGGAAAAAAGCACCTTGACCCATGCCTTACAGCTGGCCACTGGAACTAAATTCAACATTTACACAGACTCCAGGTTCACCTTTACTACCCTCCATGTGCACAGAGCTTTATATAAGGAACGGGCCTTAATCACCTCAATGGAAAAAAGCATAAAATAACAAGAGGAAGTCCTAGAACTCCTGGAGGCAGTGTGGGCTCTGAAAAAGGTAGTGGTCATACACTGTAGAGGCCACCAAAAGGGAAATAGTTCCCAAGCCAAAGGAAACCACAAGGTGCACCAAGCAGCCACCACAGGACTGCCTCACACATCGGGAGACCAACAAAAACTAATAGCCTCCCTGCTTGCAACTTCTCTGCTCAACTGTACCCCAACTTACACTGCCCAGGAGGTCACCTGGATCAAGACAGAAGATGGAACACTTCTCCCAGAAGGATGGTGGAAACTGTCTGATGGATGGGTTGTTATTCCCAATACCCTGGCCCCAAAGGTAGTTAAAGAGTTCCATGAAGATTCCCATTATGGACAGTGTCCAAATCCACTTTGGGTCACTATTCCTATATTCCACAGCTTGACAGTCTGATCTGGACCACCTGCTTGTGCAGTACTCTGTGTGCACATAACAACCCCAATTCATACTTGAGTTCCCCTCCAGGAATCCAGGCCATGGGTGCAACTCCTATTGAAAACTTTGAAGTGGACTTCACTGAAATGCCCTGGTCTCAAGGCTGTAAGTGTCTGCTGGTCTTAGTGTGTGCCTATTCGGGATGGGTTGAGGCCTTTCCTACCTGCACCGAGAAGCCTCATGAGGTAGCCTGAATACTCTTGCAAAAAATCATCCCAAGGTTTGGACTGCATTTGGTCATTGGATCTGACAATGGACCAATATTTGTAGCTGAAATTCTTCAACTGCTAGCCCAGAATTTAAAAATTACCTGGTAGCTGCATACTGCCTATCAACCCCAAAGTTCAGGAATGATAGAACACATGAACAGAACTATAAAAGCTCACCTCAGAAAGCTTTGCCAAGAAACCCACCTGCACTGGAACAAAGTCCTCCCCATAGTTTTGTTCTGAATCTGATCTACCCCCTCCAAGTGCACGGGCTTCTCTCCCTTTGAAATCCTGTACGGAAGGCCCCCTCTTATCAAGGCAATTCAAGGTCATCTGATGGAGGCTGGACATATGACCTTGCAAGAACAACTCCTAGCCTTAGGAAAACCATGCAGGCCCTTCACCAGTGGGTATGAGAATGACTCCCAGTTAGTCTAACCCCCCCTTTCCACTCCTAAAAGCCAGGTACTTCTGTTTGGGTAAAAGAATGGGAAAAGAAAAGCATTTCTCTCCACCCCTACTTGCTGAACACCTCACACTTGCCCTAATAAGGAGACAACTGCTATCTCCCCAAACCAGGAAATAGAACTGTTTAAAAAAACAAGCCCTGCTGTGTTCAGGGCTCAGCCTCTGTGACATGAGTCCACAGGGCCACTGCCAGCATCAATAAACTCTGCTTCGTGCCTTAAGCCTTGGTGCTCTGCCTCTCTTTGTGAGTTTGCTGTAACACGCTGCAACATTTGCTTTATCACATGTCTGTTCATCTATCCACCCTTCTAACATCCATCATTCCATCTTACTTTTTAAGCACATTTCAAAGAAAGCTGCAGGTAACACTACACCTAAATCCTGAAAACTTTGGTATACATACAATTTGTTAGATTTCAATATTTATTTACAGTATATTTTGGAGAGATAAAATTTATATACAAATAATTGGGAATAAATTAAGTGTATATTTGCTGACTTTTGAAAAATGTGTACTCCTGTGAAACCTGAAACCCTATTAAGATATAAAACTTTACCTTTTTATTAGTGTCCTAGGGCTGCCTTTTTACTACAGCGTGGATGGCTTAAAACAACCAAAATGTATTTGCTCATAGTTCTGGGGATGACAAGTCTGAAATCAAGGTGTCAGCAGTGACATGCTCCCTCTGAAGGCTCTAGGAAAGAATCCTTCCTTGGCTCTTCCTAGCTTCTGGTAAGGTTCCTTGGCTCATAGCTGCATCCCTCAGATCTCTGCCTCTGTCTTTGCATGGCCTTTTCCTTTGTGTGTCTTTCCTCTTCTTATAAAGAGCACAAGTTATTGGGAGTAATATCCTCCCTAATCCACTATGACCTCATCTTAACTAGATTACATTCGCAAGGATCCTATTTCCAAATAAGGTCACATTCACAGGTACCAGGGTTTAGATTTCAACATATTTTTTGGATGATGCCATTCAAACTACAAACACCGTCACATCCCGGGAAGTTCCCTCATGTTCATTTCAGTCAATCACCACCCCCTTCCACCCTGATGCAACCATGATTCTGATTTTTTCCCACCATAGATGAATTTATCCTTGTCTAGAAAATTAGTTAAATAGAATAAAATGTATGTAAACTTTTGTTCTTATAGCAGAAGCTTGACAAATACATTCAAAATGTTTTTCAGTTAGCATTCTTTCTTATAACACAACAAACTCTGGCTAAATTAATTAAAAAAGAAATTTATTAAAAGAGAAAAACATGTATCTCATAGATTACATGGGTTGGAGCAGCAGATTCAGAAAATGAATGGGAACCAGGGCAGTTTTGGAGTTTAAGTAGTAGGAAATATTCAACCGTATGATGAGTACAGAGCCATAAGAATAAATGATCACAAAGTTTTTTTTTTTTTTTGGTGTGTGTTTTGTTTTGTTTTGTTTTTAACTTTTGCTTTAACATTAAGCTTTAAGATCTAAAGTTCCAGGAGTGAGAGAGGCTGGGTTGGTATAGTTTAAGTTACATGACTGTTCCTTGACTAAGCGGGAGTGTGTTAATCAGTGTTCCTGGTTACGAAATAGAAACGTCCTAGCTTGTTCAAGCAGAAAAAGTATTTAATAGAGGACATAATATCTCACAGAATCTCTAGGATAACCAGAGGCTCAGGTTTGGAAGCTTAAGAGCCAGGAACTATGCCCAAACTACACTAACACCGTTCTAGGGGAGATGCCAACACTGGTGGGACTTGGAGAAACCATGGCACCACTTTCACTGGGCACTGGACATTGGACAACCAGCACTTGCTGTTTCTGACAGCTGGGAACTTCTGCTTTCCCTCTAGCCAAAAAGTGTATTCTATGTACCACATTATCACATGTTCTCACCAAAATCAAACTCTCAAGAGGGTGAAAGAAATGATGGTGCCTAAATGACATGTTTATGCCTTAGCAGCAAGGAGGCATGGAAAAGGGAGTTCTGTATGCTCTTCTAAGGAGGCAGAGCTATCAACTAGGAAATTAACACCAAGATTCAAGTTATTCAAAAGATGCCACGTGACCACAACAAGACACACCACTCTGCGTCACAGAAGGGTATGGGGGCTAGTCAGATCATCCAAGGTACAATGATGGGGAATTGGTAATTATCAAAAGGAATTGAAGGTACTATAATAAGAAGAAGAGTAGATGCTGCAATGGCCAAAAAACAACAAATGTTTACTATATAGGATATTACACTTTGATATAATATCAGAGTTCATCTAGTCCAACTTCATTCCACGTGAATGCATGTCATCTAATTGTTAATTTCTTGTGGCTTAGGGGTCCTTGAAAATAATGCAATTTATGGATCCTTTCTCAAGAAAAGTACCCATAGCCTTACAGGGAGATTGTTATTCTTGTTTTTAAAGGAAAATGACAAAGACCCAATTTTGCCATATGTTCTGAATTTATTTTAATTTTTAATTTTTTATTAGCATATTCATTATTACAAAATGTAATCATTCTTTATGCCCCTTACCTGACCAATACGTCCCTAATTCCACCCTCTCCCCCCCACCGCCATCTCTAGTATCCTTAGGTTTGTTCTCTCCTTCTGAAAGTTCAACATATTATTGTGGTCTTTTCTTTCTTTCTCTCTCTTTTCCTTTTTATTTATTTTTCTTTCTTTCTACCCAGTTATGAGTGAGTACAGATGGTATTTCTCTTTCTGTGTCTGGCTTATTTCACTTAACATAGTTTTCTCCAGGTTCATCCATGTTGCTGAAAATGGCCGAATTTTATTCTTTTTTATGGCTCATTAATATTCCATTGTGTATATATAACACATTTCCTTATCCAGTCATCCACTGATGGGCATTTAAGTTGGTTGCGTATTTTGGCTATTGTAAATAGAGCTGTGATGAACATGGGAGTACAGGTATCCCTTTGACATGATGTTTTCATTCCTTTTAGTATATACCCAGAAGTGGGATTGCTGGATCGTATGGTAGATTTGTAGTTGTTTGAGAAACCTCCATACTGTGATCCATAATGGCTGTACAAATTTCCTGTCCCCCCAATAGTGTAGAAGAGTTTCCCTTTCTCCATATCACCAGCATTTGTTATTCTTGGGCTTTAAAATAATGGCTAATCTAACTGGGGTGAGATAATACCTCACTGTAGTTTTAATTTGCATTTCCCTGATGATTAGTGATGTTGAACATTTTTTTAATGTACCTGTTGGCCACTTGTATGTCTTCTTTTGAAAAATGTCTATTCAATTCCTTTGCCCATTTTTTAATTGGATTATTTGTTTTGTTTTGTTTTCTTTTTACTGTGGAGTTGAGTTCTTTATATATTCTAGACATTAATCCCTTGTTGGATATACAGTTTGCAAATATTTTCTCCCATTCCATAGGTTGTCTTTCTGCTCTATTGTTTGTTTCCTTTGCTGTGCAGAAGCTTTTTAGTTTGATATAATCCCAATTATTTATTTCTTCTTTTGCTGCTTGTGCTTTTGGGGTCTTATTCAGAAAGTCTTTTCCCAGTCTTTCTTCCTGAAGTGTTTCTCCTATGTGTTCTTTTAGTAATTTTACATTTTGGGGGCTTATATTTAAGTATTTAATCCATTTTGAGTTGATTTTGGTATATAGTGAGAGGTGCAGGTCCAGTTTCATTCTTCTGCATATGGATGTCCAACTTTCCCAGCACCATTTATTGAAGAGTCAGTCTTTTCCCCAATGTATGTTCTTGTTGCTGTTGTCAAAGATTAGTTGGCTCTAAGCATGTGGGTTGATTCCTTGGTCTTCTTTTCTGTTCCATTGATTCAAGTGTGTGTGTGTTTTTGCCAGTACTGTGCTGTTTGGGTTACAATAGCTTTGTAATATTTGCAGGTCCAGTTTCATTCTTCTGCATATGGATGTCCAACTTTCCCAGCACCATTTATTGAAGAGTCAGTCTTTTCCCCAATGTATGTTCTTGTTGCTGTTGTCAAAGATTAGTTGGCTCTAAGCATGTGGGTTGATTCCTTGGTCTTCTTTTCTGTTCCGTTGATTCAAGTGTGTGTGTGTTTTTGCCAGTACTGTGCTGTTTGGGTTACAATAGCTTTGTAATATAATTTGAAGTCTGGTAGTGTTATGCCTACAGCTTTATTTTTATTTTTACGTTTTGCTGAGGATTTCTTTGGGTATTCAGGGTATCTTTTTGTTCCATATGAATGTTAGGATTGTTTTTTATATTTCTGTGAAGAATGTCATTGGTATTTTGATGGGGATTGCATTGAATCTGTAGATCACTTTGGGTAGTATGGACATTTCCACAATGTTAATTCTTACAATCCAAAAGTATGGAATGTCTTTCCACCTTTTTGTGTTCTCTTTAATTTCTTTCAGTAGTGTTTTTTAGTTGTTCTCATTGTAGAGATCTTTCACTTCCTTGGTTAAATTGATTTCGAGGTATATATTTTTTTGATGACTATTGTAAATGGGCTTGCTTTCTTGATTTCTTTTTCTGCTAGTTTTGTTATTGGAGTATAAAAATACTACTGATTTTTGGGTGTTGGTTCTGTATCCTGCAACACTGCTGAAATTGTTAATCATCTCTAAGAGTTTTTTGGTGGAGTCTATAGGTATTTCTATATAGAAGATCATGTCAACAGAAAACAAGGAACATTTGACCTCATCCTTTCCAATCTGGATGCCCTTTATTTCTTTCTCTTGCCTGATTGCTCTGGCTGGTACTTCCAATACTAGGTTAAATAGAAGTGGTAAGAGTGAGCATCCTTGTCTTGTTCCTGTTCTTAAGGGAAAGCCTTTCAGCTTTTCCCCATTCAGGATGATATTGGTGATTTATTCTTTGTATATGGCTTTTATTGTGCTGCAATACTTTCCTTCCATACCTAATTTGCTGAGAGTCTTTATCATGAAGGGATATTGATTTTTGTCAAATGGTTTTCCTGTATCTATTGAGGTAATCATATGTGTTCTATCCTTGGTTTTGTTGATGTGGTGTATCACATTTATTGACTTTTTATGTTTAACCATACTTGTATTGCTGGGATGAATCCCATTTGATCATAGCCTATAATTTTTTTGATGTGTTGCTGTATTCTGATTGTTAATAATTTGTTGAGGGTTTTTGCATCTATGTTCATCAAGAATATTGGCGTGTAATTTTTTTTTTTTGTTGTATCTTTGTCTAGTTTTGCTATCAGGGTGATGCTGACCTCAGAATGAGTTTGAGAGAGTGGCCTCTGTTTCAATTTTTTGAAACAGTTTGAAGAGAATTGTTATTAATTCCTTTTTAAAGGTTTGATAGAATTCAGCAGTAAAGCTCTCCAGACCTGGACTTTTCTTTGTTGGAAGATTGCAGATTACTGCTTCAATCACATTGCTTGTTATTGGTTTGTTCAGGTTTTTTGTTTCTTCTTGGTTCAGTCTTGGTAGTTTGTATGTGTCCAAAACTATATTCATTTTCTCCAGGTTTTCATATGTGTTGGTGTATAGTTGTTTACAGTAATCTCTAATGATTCTTCATATTTCTGTGGTATCAGTTGTGTCCCTTATCATTTCTAATTTTCATTATTTGGGTCTTTTCTTCTTCTTCTCTCTCTTTTTTTTTTGTTAGCCAAACTAATGGTTTGTTTATTGTTTATTTTATGTGTCTTCTCAAAAAACCAACCTTTTGTTTTATTGATCTTTCATATTGTTTTTGGGGTCTCTGTTTCATTGAGTTCTGCTTTGATCTTAATTATTTCTTTATGTGTACTACTTTTAGAATTGGATTGTGTTGTTTTTCTTGTTCTTTGAGGTGCAGCATTAAGTCATTAATTTGAAGTCTTTCTATTCTTTTGATGTAAGCATTTATTGCAATAAGCTTCCCTCTTTGTACTGTTTTTGCTGTATCCCACAGTTTATGGTATGATGTGTCTTTATTTTCATTAGTTTCAGAAACTTTTTGATTTCCTCTTTAATTTCTTCTTGGACCCATACGTCCTTCAGGGGACTGTTGTTCAGTTTCCATGTATTTGTAGAGTTTGTAGAGTTTTAATCAATTTTGGTCTGAAAGGATACTTGAAAAGATTTCAATTTCTTAAAATTTAATGAGGCTTGATTTGTGACCTAACATGTGGTCTGTCCTGGAGAATGTTCCATGTGCTGATGAGAAGAATGTATATTATGTAGTTGTTGCATGAAATATTCTGTAGATATCTGCTGGGTCCAGTTGGTCTAAGGTGTAGTTTAAATTGTGTGTTTCTTTGTTAATTTGTTGCCTGGAAGATCTGTTTAATGCTGAAAGGGGGTATTCAGGTCACTCGCTGTTACTGTATTGGGCGTCTGTCTCTTTCTTTAGGTTTAGGAGTGTTTGCTTTACATATCTGGGTGCCCAGATGTTGGGTGCATACATATTCATGATTGCTATGCCTTCTTGCTGAATTGATCTCTTTATCATTTTACAGTGGCCTTCCTTGTCTGTTTTTATGGTTTTCAGTTTAAAGTTTATTTTATCCGATATAAAAATAGCTACTCTTGCTCATTTTTGGCTTCCATTCACATGGTATATCTTTTTCTATCCTTCCACTTTTAGTCTGTGTGTGTCTTTAGAGGTGAGGTGGGTCTCTTGAACACAGCCTGTAGTTGAGTCTAGCATTTTAACCCAATCAGTCAGTCTGTCTTTTGAATGTGGAGTTTAATTCATTTACATTTAGGGTTATTATTGACAGGTATTGTTTTATTCCTGTCATTTTGTTGCTTTTTGCATAGATGCATTAAATATCTTTTGTTTCTTTCTTACCTTATATTATTTGTCTTCTTTCCTACTGCTTTACTGATTTACTTAAACTCATTATGCACAAATGTCACCATCATCATTGATACATACTTTGGCCTAATTTACTTAATTTTGTTATGCATTTTTGGAAATCTAAATTAAATACATGGCTTGAGCTAATGTTTCTTTATTTTGACCCCAGTTTAAAAAAATTCCTGTGTAAGACTTATTATAAAATGTACATAGCTAGTGTCTTCTATTTATTAACAATGATAGCTAACATTTATTGAGAGCTTGATTCAAAAACAAAACATTGCTCTAAACAGTAGCAACAGGTAGCCAGTTAATCCTTTAAATGATTAATTCCTATATTATTCTCACTACAGAAGGAACCCCAAAAGAATGAGACGTGTTATTTTTCCCTTCCTCTTTCTACTCTGACTGGGCATGGGATCCTTTAAATGATTAATTCCTATATTATTCTCACTACAGAAGGAACCCCAAAAGAATGAGAAGTGTTATTTTTCCCTTCCTCTTTCTACTCTGACTGGGCATGGGCTGGAAGGTGTGTGTGTGGTAGAAGGGGCTTCACACATTGGTTGGCCAGGCACCTGGAAGCTAATTCCCCCATACTTTCACTCACATGTTTAGCCTAAGAGAAGAGGTCTCTCCAGGTGATGCTGCTGGAGGCAGAGGTGTTCCCTACTGGGAGAGGGAGGGAAGCTCCAGATTAAAAAAAAAAAAAAAACGATGTTTGAGAAGAGTGGATTTCATAAAGGGCCAGGGTCATGAACAACTCTGATGAAGATGGATACAGGTCCTGGGGAGATGGGACACTAAGGCCTGATACCTGAGGAGCTGGGGTAAGATCTCTACACCCCTCTGGCCATAAGTAGAACAGAATCGCCAATCTGGAACAGGACATCTCTTTGACATGGTTGGATGAAAGACTTCTAGATCTCCTTGCCTGTTTTCTGACAATTTCTATGCCTGGGTCTTTTATGTGATGCTATGAAGGGGAAAAGCAACCAGAGCTGTGCTGGAGCCAGCTGCACTGCGTCATGAGAGCTATTGTCAAATTTTCAAAAATTTTGTGAACTGGTTGTTGTACACAACCATCATTGAAAATTAAATCATATAAATATACAGTTAAATAATTTATATTAACTACAAAATTAATAAATAGTTAAGATACTCATTATTTCCTAAGTATTTGACTGCCTTTTACTACTTTTATCTATGCTCTTGATGTATTTACCATTTCTGAGTGGTGGGATCACTATAACGAGCTGCTACAATGAACCTTGGCAACTCCGTGTGCAGTGATATCGCATTGGTAGCTTGATATCAGCCTTGGTGGGAGCACTTACAACAATGAAATTGGCAAACCCTAAATATCAGGCTTCGATTTATTGGTCTAGACTAGCAGTCGGCAAACTATGACTCACAAGCTAAATCTATCCCACTGCCTGTTCTTTCTGACTTTCTCTGTTGTTGTAAAATACACATAACATAAAATTTACTTTCCTAACCATTTTAAGTGTACAGTTCAGTGGTCTTAGTTTGATTCATATCGTTGTGTTACCACCACCACTGTCCACCTACAAAACTCTTTTCATCTGGCAAAACCAAAACTCTACATCCATTAAACCAAAACTCCCCATTCCCTCCACCTCCCTACTCTGGAAACCACCCTTCTACTTTCTGTCTCTAAGATTTTTGACTACTCTAAGTACTTCATATAAGTAGAATCATACAATATTTGTCTTTTTGTGGCTGGCTTATTCCACTTGGCATAATGTCCTCAAGGTTTGTTCATGTTGTGGCATGTGTCAGAATTTTCATCCTTTATAAGGCTGAATAATATTTCATTGTATGTATATATCACATTTTGCTTATCCATTCATCTGTTGATAGCCACTTGGGTTGAAATCTTGCTTTCAATTATTTTGGGTATATACCCAGAAGTGGAATTTGCTTAATCATACTATAATTTTATGTTTAATTTTTTGATGAACTGCTGCTGTTTTCCATAGCAAATGTACCATTTTACATCTTATCAACAGTGTACAATAGTTCCAATTTCTCTGCATCCTCACTAACTTGTTACCTTCTGTTTTGGGTTTTTTTTTTTTGATAATAGTTATCCTAATGGGTGTGAGATGATAGTTCCAATTTCTCTGCATCCTCACTAACTTGTTACCTTCTGTTTTGGGTTTTTTTTTTTTTTTTGATAATAGTTATCCTAATGGGTGTGAGATGTTATCTCATTGTAGTTTTGATTTGCATTTCCCTAATGATTAGTGATGTCAAATATCTTCTCATGTGCTTATTGGCTATTTTTATTTATTCTTTGGAGAAATGTCTATTCAAATTGTCTTTGTCCATTTTCGGTTTCTATGACAATACTTAAGATTGGATAATTTATAAAGAAAAGAGGATTATTTGGCTTACAGTTATGAAGGCTGGGAAGTTCATGATCAGGTGGCTGCATTGGGACAGGGCTTTATGCTGCATCTAAACATGGCAGATGGCATTGCATGATGGGAGTGTGTGCAAGAGTGGCCAGCAGGTGTGTGCAAAGGAAACAAAACTGAGGGACAACCTTGCTTTTTAGCAACCACCTCTAAATGGTAACTAATCCTGTCCTGTCCAAGAACTCACATAATTCCAAGAGACTGTCTTAATCAATTTATGAGGGCAGATCCCTCATGACCCAAATCCCTCTTACAGGTCCTACCACCTTTTAACACCATTACTTTGGGGACTAAGCCACAACATAAGTTTGGGTGGGGACAAATCATATTCAAACTACAGTACCACTCCTTTGCCTATTTTTGAATCAGGTTGTTTTATTGTTGTTGAGTTTTAGGAGTTCTTTAAATATTCTGGATATCAATCCTTTATGAGATACATGATTTGCAAATATTTTTTCCCATTCTGTGTGTTGTCTTTTTACTCTCTTGAGAGTGTCTTTTGATGCATAAATTTTTAAAATTTATATAAGCTTCAACTTGTCTTTTTATTTTTGTTGCCTTTGCTTTTGGTATCATATCCAAGAAGTCCTTGACATGTTCAAGGTCATGAAGATTTTTCCCTAGGTTTTTTTTATAAGTTTTAGTTCAAAAGACAAAGACATTAACTCTGTAAATCAAGGATAGGGATGCAAGAATAAGCATAGAATAAAAAGAAGATAACCTAAAATGGGAATTAATGTCTATTCCAGTGATGGAATAATTACAATAAAATTATCTAGTCACTAGATAACTTTCTTGACCTTTCTAAGTGTTGCACACATTGAGGCTTGTAGTAGGTTGAACTATGGTTTCCAGTAATATCAAGTTCTAATACCTGGAATCTGTGAATGGTACCTTGTATGGAGGAAAAGAGTCTTTTCAGATGTGATTAAGTCAAGGCTTTGAGTTGAGGAGATTATCCTGGATTATTTTGGTGTGTCCTAAATGCAATCACAAGTATCCTTTTAAAAGAGAGGCAGAAGGAAACTTAACACAGACAGAGAAGAGGAGGCAGAGATTGGAGTTATACTGCTGTAGAGAACTAATACACCAAATCAAAGAGGAAAGTCTTTGACGTAGTTTGCCCAGAGATAATATGATTCTATTTTAAAAAGCAATTTATTGACTTCATTTGGGTTTCTATCAGTCATAAAATGTGCACCTGATACTGAAACCCATTTTTAATTTTCTTTTTTCATCAATATGTTTATTCATCATTCAGTCATTAATCAATCATTCAATATTTTACTTATTCATTAAGATTACTTATGTGGTGCCTACAGGAGATAATAGACAAGAGTTTCATTTAATGATGTACTACAGTGTCTCTCTGGAAGAAGACTACGTGGCGGAGATGAGACCTGGATACCAGACCAGCTTAGCTGCTTAGCTGTGTTGTGATCATTTAGTTCCTCAACTGTTTTCTGAAGCTGTTTTCTTAGTTTAAAATGAGTGACAGTGTTAGCCTAAATGACCTCTAAAATGTCTCTCCTCTCTGACATTCTCTGTGCTTGCAGAGCAGTAGTCACCCGATTTCAGAAGTGCTTTTTCCCAAGATGCTGAGTAGTGGCTGCCACTTTGTGCCCCTGTACATAACCAGATTCTCAATCTGCTGTGGCAAGATGCTGAGAGGGGACAATAAAGAGAGGCGGCACTAAGCTCTGCCAAGATTCAGAGCATATTTCTGACAAAAACATGTTGATGGAAAGGTCAAAGAACAGGAGGAGAGTGAAAGGGAAGTGAGAAATGGAAAAGCAGACAGCTGAGAGTCTTGCTTCCTTAACCTTGAAAGGGAACATAAGGTCCTTGTTAAAATCATCCTTCTTCTTTAATCTCGCACACGCTGTTGAACCCAGTTCTCCATGAAGCCGTCACCCACTGCGTAGCCGGCCTTCTGTGCTTCTCCAACGCAGAATCTCTAACTTCCCACTCACAGCTGTTCACGATAACACAAACCTGTTTGCCCAAGGCAGGCTGCCTTAGCTCCATGATTCTCTGAACACAGTGTGCAACAGAATTATCTGTCAAGCATCTTAAAGATCCCGATTTGTGGGACCAATCCCCGCATATTCTGATGTGGTGGGTTTGGGGTGGTATCCTGGAGACTGAATGTTTAACACACACAGGAGGACTCTTATGTAGTTGGCCCTTGGGCTATACTTTGAGAAATGTAACCCCAAATCAACTGCTCAACAGTTACTCCACTGCACAAGGAAACCCCCAGCCTGTCACAACGTGTCTGTGAAATCACTACTTGTGTGTTTTCCCTCAGTGAAGAGATGCTATTTCTATTTTTAAAATCTCCCATTTTTATGGTGCAACTTATTTTAACCTAAAGCCTTTACAAACTGTGATGCAAATGCAGTAACATATGCATGTCTATATATAGGTATACATACACAGAAATAATATACACCCACCTTGAACATTATATTATAGGTTAGAAATGTAATATGTATCTAACTATTTATACAGAAGTGTCTGCCTGTGCACACATGTACAATAAGTGACAAATTTAAACTTAACAAGATACTTTTGTTGTAGTGTATTATAGATACTTAGAGCCTCTTATCTGTTCGTAATGTTCACAGGAATATATTTATATGAATTTAATAGTTATTGTTTATTTGATGTGTAATATCTATCACTTTCTAATTGCTTGATGATATTAATTTAATTATTATGTTTATTATGAGTACAGGAAGAAAGAAAGAAATTATGGAAAGAAGAAAGGAAACAAAGTGCATGAAGGGTTAGGTGCTAGGGATTTTTAGAGATTTTATCTCATTGATCAAGTAAACCATTGTCCTTACCCTAACAAAGCTTCTCCTTCAGCAATAGAAAATCAGTATAATAATGCAAGCATTGCTTCTATAGAAGGATGCACACAGTATTACACGAGAACAGATAAAGATAACACTAATTTTGCATAGGAGCTTGTTGATGGCTTTACTGAAGTCATGCCTTTCTGTCTTTTAAGGTGAATGTGCCTGCACGCCAGGCCCTTTTCCAGGTTCCAGGAGTCCAGTAATGAACAG
>NW_007733759.1:53522-104933 GCF_000696425.1 Galeopterus variegatus | reverse complement strand
AATCATATACATTGTATATTGACAAAATAAAAATTTAACAAAAAAATAAAATAAAATAAAAAATAAAAACAGGTTTTTTTTCTTGGCAAAAAAAAAAAAAGTAATATGTAAGTTTTATAAAATGAATTAGCCACAAATAAAGATTAAATTTTAAATATTTATCTATTTAAAATGATACTACTTTCTCTTCCTTACATTACACTTACTCTGAAAATTTTTAATTAACAACAATGTAAGTTTTATAAAATGAATTAGCCACAAATAAAGATTAAATTTTAAATATTTATCTATTTTAAATGATACTACTTTCTCTTCCTTACATTACACTTACTCTGAAAATTTTTAACTAACAATATTTAACTCTGAAAATTTTTAATTAACAACAATTAAAATAATTTTTAGTTAGAAAATATTACCCGTTATGAAAAATGACAATAAAATAATATAAATGATATTGAATGCCTTTGACATATGCACATGAATCCAGTCTCATCAGTGTAATCTTATTAGGAAACTATACCTGTATTTGAATGATATATTTTGAAATAGTTTTGCAACTATTGCTTTATGCCTATTAGGTGTTCATTATTTGCTAAATTCTGAAACACAAATGAGTAAATTAATGAATTAGCAACTGAATAAATAGATAGCCTTCAGAGACTATGTAATTTTTTTTTACATAAAAATGGTGATAAATATTGATTTTTCAAGAGTAGTTTCAGAAAAGACAAGACTATTAGAAGCACACTCTGGTGAATAATAAAGCTAGTGAGGATTTGGTGAATGGAAGAGAAAGGATGATAGTTGGGCACCTACTATTCATCTGCCACATAGTAAAACTACTAGTTTCCAACTCTCTTTTCCTGCCTAAAACCTCCAGTTTTGTTTTTTCCCCTTTCCCCTCCTACCTGACTTAAACAAAGCCAAGTCAATCCCATTCCCAGATCCCAGGGTAGATTCTTAAAAAGCTGACGCACTCAGTATTCATGGAATTACCTTGTAAACCATTATTGGGCGCACATATCATCTTGACCCAATTAGACTAACGAAAAGGATTTCTATTCCCTGATCAAGAAAGTTTTTCTCTTCCTCCTTCTAAACATGAAGAAAAAGGAGGCCTGTCTTTGCCCTCACTCTTAGCAGCTAGTCTGAGGTCAGGGGCATAAACACAGCCAAAGGTGTGGCCAAAGGAAGGTCAAAAGAGCAGAGCCTGAGTCCTGACATGCCCCAACTGGTGCCCACCAAACTTCTGGACTTTTTGATGTGAAGAATAATGCATTACCTATTTTTAAGCTAGTTTGAGTAGCATTTTTCTTTCCCTTGTAGCAAAATGCATCTTAATTGAAGGAATAATAACAATAATAACATTCAACATTTATTGAGCATTTACCATTTGCCAAATACTGTAGCAAAAATTAATCCTCAAAATAGCCCTGCTCTAATTTCCATTTAATTGATGAGGAAAGTGAGTTTAAAGAAATTAAGTATCTTATTCATGATCTTTTGTTGATCAGGGTAAATTAGGATCATAATCTAGGATCCTCTAGCTGCAAACCCATGTTAAATACTTTATGCTTCTTCTTATTTGATCTTGACCATAGCCCTATAATATATGACTATTACCATCACCTTAGAAATAGAGTATCTGTGACAGTAATTAATTTGGCTGTTAATAACAGAAAACTAACTATACCGGCTTAAACATATATATGTTTATTCTTGCATATAAAAGGAATTCTGTACTACACAATCCTGTGCTAGTGAGATGACTTCACGAAGTTATCATGGACTAAGCTACTTGTATCTTACCATTCCATCATCCTTATCCAATGGCTACAACACTTAAGATCTCCTCATGATTCACGATTGCTGCTGAAGTTCCAGCCCTCAAGACTATGCTCCAGTCACTAAGGACAAAAGATACATTCTTCTAGATTAATACACTTTCTTACTAACATTGCCTAGCTAAAAGGGAGGCTGGAAAATGTGTTGTGTCATCTGGATAACTTGCTGCCTTAAATAAAATTATGATTCTGTTACTATGAATGAAAAATAAAATGGATATTGGTAAGATAGAAATTTCTGCCTCATCCTAAGAAGCTTAGGAAGCTATGACTTCTATAAGGTCATACAACTAGTAAGAGGAGTGAGTGAAAATGTGAACCATGGCTGTGGAATTCCAAAATTCTTGCTCCTAATCATTATATCACATTTCCTCCCCAAGCAGTTGTAGGAGCTACAGAATATAAAGAAATGGAACAAAAAAATTAAAATTAAAAATAATGTTGGGTATTCATTTGTGAGTTAAAAATTTGACTCAATATTTTAGTTATACTTTTAGTATGTATAGAATTTAGTGACATCATAAAATAAAATGTATAGTGATATTAATCTAATACAATGTAATGACAATATTATCATTAATATGTTGCCTTTTGTACATAAACAAGCATGACTTGTAAGCACTTCCAATAAAATAGTACTACATTTACAAGCTTATCATAATGTTTTTATTCTCACTTAATTTAGTCCTCTAATAAATTCCCTTATTCACCCTATATCCCCAACTAGCAGAGCAGCGTTAATTAGATTCTTTAGTCAAATTATATATAAACATTATTAAAACATATTTCTGTTGTGATGGAGGAGGAAAGGATTGGGAATCAGGTCATGAAGACAAGAACCGGATGAAGAGTAGAGCATCTAGATGATTCTAGTCCCAGCTTCACCACTGCTCACCCTGTGATCCCAATCACGACATTTCACCTTTTGGGCCTCCATTTCCTTATTTGTTTTGTTTGGTTAGTTGGTTTTGGGGGGTGGGAAGGAAGACTGCTAAGTTTCTTTCATTATAAAATTCCAAAATCATCATGATCAATAAAAGAAGCAGGCGGAGATGACCTAAAGAAAGAAAATAGGGATTAAAACCTAAAATTCTAGGGTTTAACCTGCCCTAATTAAGTTTGCTCTTTTTTGGTTTTGGGGTTTTTTTGGCTTTGGTTTTGGTTTTTTTGGCTGGCTGGTACAGGGGTCTGAACCCTTGGCCTAACTATGTTCTAATAGAACCTGTGGAGGAGAGACCATTTGGATCCACTGTGTGTTCTGGTATGAATACTTAACCTGGCATTTCTGTGTGTGCAGAAGAGAAGAAAGGACCATTGGCAAAACTGTGTTTCAGAGTTCTGAATTTGATAGTTTTATTGATTTTAGGTAGAAAGTTTACAACAAGGTCTATTTATTTTCTCATTTCTATCTAAAATTGAAGGAACCAATTCCAACTTATAATTGAATATTGAGCAGTCATAAAATAAATGAGATAGTTCTACATTATAGCTAATATGGTAAGAAATTCAACACATATTATTAAATAAAATAAAGTCAAGGTGCAAAACAGTGTGCTTAGTTTAACCCCATTGCTGAAAAAAATTTTTTAAGTGTATATACATTTGTCATGTAATTTGTTTGAGAAAGCTAAAGCAATTATCTATTCAAAAGTTGTTTTTATACCTCTAGAGTCAGAAATTTTCAACATATTCCAGTGGCTCTTCTACTCTTTTCTGTATTTTTCATTCTTTATTCTTTCTAATGTGGAAATTTGAATATTGCCATCTGATCTATCTTCCAATTCACTAACTCTTCATTTAGCTTTGTTTAGTCTGCTATTAAATCTATTTATTTACTTATTTATTTCATTTATTGTATTTTTCACTTCTAGAATTTCTACTTTTTATAGTTTCAAATTTTATGCAAAACTTTCAATCTTAATTTTTAATTTTTTGAACATAAACATGAATATTTTAAATTTAGTTTCTGATATATACATTATCTGAATTCCCTCTAAATCTGTCTCTATTATCTGTTTTTTTCTCTTGGTTTTCAGTCACATGTTCATATCTCTTTGTGTGTCTTTTTAGAATGCTGGAGATTGTATATAAAAAATTATAGCAATAACATGAGGCTCTGGAGAGTGTAAACTTCCTTCTGAAATGATTATTTGCTTCAGGCAAGCAGGTATACTAGAGGCACTAGCAACTGCAAATCACATTAATCCAATTTAGGATTGGGATGATTCAAAGCTGGGTCTTCTCCCTGTGAGGGCTGATCTATTTTCAATTTACTGTTACTCCTACACTGTATTCATTTTTGATCCCAACTTAAAGCTTGAGGGGTTACCAGGTTTTTTCTCTTTGGTGGCTCCTGAACTCCAATTTTTGTCCCTCTAGCCCATGTATCTACTCAAGCATATGTTCAGAACTGCTGGCACCTCTAGTGATTAAAGTGGCCCCAAATGCCAAGTTCAGCCCCCTGCAATCTCTCCTCTCCAGGGACTTGGCAGCACAATTCCTCACCATCTTGGTAGCTCCCCAATACCTTTAAAAAGGATTTTCAAAATTTGCCCAGATTCTGTAGTTGTTCAGAGTGGTGAGGTTTTTCCAAACTACCTAGTTTACAACTGCCAGAAGCAGAAATCCCATGTTTTTTATAATACATATAAAAGTCCAGGAGCATATGCAAGAAAATATAAATGTGCTTACCTCTTGGGAAAGGAATAAGAATTCAAGTAAGGAGACTTTTCACTTTCAGCATATATCCCTTCATACATGAGGGGTCTTCAAAAAGTTCATGAAAAGATTCACATTATCTTTTAATTCTGTTTTTCTGCAAACTTTTTAAAGTACCCTTGTACAGTTGGAATTTCTTTTTTTAATAAATATGCACTACTTTTATTTTTAAAATCTAATTCAGAAAATTATTAAATAAAATTTGAAAAGAAAAATAGTAATCAAAGAATTACTTTGTAGCAATTATTTCATATTCACCAAGTAGGACTGCTATCTGAAAGCCTATCTAAACTACATATTAGAAACTGAGTTTGTTAATTTAATGCACAATCCATATCACATAGCTAAAAATTACACTTCTGTGAGCGGAAGGGACACATGGAAAAAAACTTGGAGAGGGCAAAAGAAATCAGCAATATTAGCTATTATACTTGAGATCTTAAAGTTTATTGCCATTTATGTGTCCTATAATTCACAATTAATAAATATAATTATCAACAATTTGTTAAGACACTTAATACATACAATGTGCTTTCTTATCACTAAGTTAACATTTGTAAAACTCAAAATAGAAGGTATGGAGACTTTCTAAAATGGACATGTGACTTGAGAAACATGCAAAGAGCTCCTTAAAAATATTACACTGTTTATGCCACAAATATGTACTCAACACTACTTGGCAGTCTTGATAGATCTAAGCATTTGGTCATTTGGCAAAACCTACAAAAAATATGACTAAAATACTTAGAGATTGTGAGGACCATTGTTCTGCAATTTCCCTCAATTACGGGGTGAGGCCTTGGTGCAATAAATACCTCAGAAGGAAAATATCAACAAAAGAAAAATACCAGCAACATACATTTTAAAACCAAGCTAATAACACTTTCATTATGAGCTATGGTTCTTATTGCAATTCGATGGCAGTATAACTTTGCAAATACTCATTGTCTTTAACAGGCTTGGACTTGAAATTGATTCCAAATTGGAAAAACATAAGAGTATGTGGAAAATGTTTAGTTTACACCGTTGTACACAGAACATATCTACAAAAAATATATATGAACTATTCACATTTGGTTTCATGAACTACTTAATTTATTCTTTTTAGCTCTAGAGGGGAACAATTGTTCTTTCAGGAAAAAAAATTAAAGCTAAACATGAAAAAAATCTTTCCAATCTCTTCTCATTTTCACTTTATTCTAATTATAATATCCTATCTTGATACCCTGTAAGCCATAATTACCATGTTAACCACCTTATATGCACCCCACATAAAACAGAAAGGAAAGGCAAAGAAGGAAATACATATGCGCGCATGTGTGTGTGTATGTATGCGTGTATGTGTGTATACCAAAGCAAAGAACATGTGACAATACAACTTGGATCCAGCAAATAATCATGAAAACACAGCTGATGCCCCATGATTTTATAAATCCCCTCCTCCACTACTCATTTCAAATTCCATTGCTGTAAAATATATTCCCTGTTCAGAATCAATATCAAGTGAGTTTATCAGGATAGTAAATAATGTCCTAAGAAGTGCATATGTGGAAAGCAAGTACATATCTAAAATAAGTGTTTGTTCCAGCGAATGCAATTCCTCTAAATAGAAGATATATGATATAATACACATTCTGCCAGGGTACGAGACCCTATGGGGGCTCAGCTTTGATATTTGCTACTGATAGATTGTGCATTAATCAATAACAGTAACTTGATCAGATTTGGTGAAGAGAAACTCATGTTTTTAACCTCGTCCCTGCCACCACGGCCACCTAGTTCATAAGCCCTTTGAGCAAGCCTTGGGTAAGCTGTTAAATAGGCTGACTCATACCCACAGAGCAGGTCATTTTGTGCAGTAAATTGTTGAGAACCACTTCTGCAAAGAGGACTTGCAGTGGATATCAATTTGGAACATAAATATCCACCCATTAAATAGTGTATCCACATTCCACTTCCCCAAATTTTCTTTTCACCTGCCTTTCAACTGTGTTCTCCCCAAGCCCCTACCCTTCCTACCAAACCACTGATCACTACTCAAGAATCAGTAGAGCTTCAAGACAAAAGCAAAATCTCCTTCCAGATAAGTGGATAAGAAGATCCAGCTCTCTGTGCTCTTTCCTTGGAGGATTTAGCTTCCTCAATATTCCTCAGAGCCAGGAAGGGGACTATCACTCTACAGCAGTCTGGTTCCAACTAGTGTTGGCATATCACGTACAATAGTCAACTGGCCTTAGGAAACATCCATAGGTATAAATTGAAAGATGGCAACAAAGAAGGAGTAGGTGCCCTGGCATTGTGAGCACCTTGTTCCTAGAATGAATTTGTGTCTTAAGGAAGACCTATTGTAGCCACGGTATGACAGCCTTCAGATTCAGGCAACAGCCAATTCTCAATGCATTTTCCACCTAGATGAAAAAACCTTTGAACTGATGGACTCATGCACTCATGATTATCTTTTAATCATACCACCTGTACAAATATCTAAAAATTATATCTGGATTAATTGTACATAACTCACATAGCTTTTTCTATTATTCAGTGAGAAATTATTATTCCACTAAAAATCATAGTTCTTCATCTATAAGGTAGTCTATGGCTTAATCTACTAGTCTTAACTGCCTTTATTCAGTGGTAACATTTACCACCAAATACATTATTAGCTTTTAAAAACTGTTCTCAGGGGGCCGGCCCGGTGGTGCACTGCTATAGTGTGCCGCTTGGGAGCGCGGTGGCCCTCCCGCCGAGGGTTCGGATCCCACATACAGACCGGTTCCCTCTCACTGGCTGAGTGAGGTGCGGGAGCAACACCGAGGGTTGCGATCCCGTTGCTGGTCCCGGTCCGGTACAGGCACGACACTGAGGGTTGCTATCCGTTGCCGGACACGAAAAAAGACAAAAAAAAGGAAAAAAAAAAAAACTGTTCTCAGATGTACACTGCTTTTATTGTCTCGTTGTTTACCTACCTACACAAATTATTTTAAACAGACCATATCCCACACCGTTCAAATTTCTCTATATTCCAGTCATTACGTTCTCTTTACCATTTTTGTATTCTGATCAGATACTTCTCAGCTTCTGACAAAAATTGATTTGGTGTTAAATATCCTCTTTGATATTGATTCTATTTTAGCAATCCGGCTATTTAATAGCACTTACAGATTATGCGAAGCAGCATTTTACCTTTTGCAAAGTACTTTACATAAGTGATCTCAGTTCAGGCTCACAATAAATCTAAGAGGTGAGGTAGGCAAGGAAGATATTCTTTCACTCATTTTCTTTATTTTTAAAATTTTTTATTAATAAACTATTTTTAAGAGCACTTTTAGGTTTACAGCAAAATTGAGCACGTAGTACACAGTTCCCACATTCCAACTCTCCCCTACACAGTGCACCCTATTATTAACATCTTGCATTAATGTGGTACATTTGTTAAATTAATGGACCAATATTGATACATTATTCTCAACTAAAGTCCTTAGTTTACATTAAGCTTCACTCTTTGTCTTGTTCAGTTCCATGGGATTTGATAAATAGATAATGTAATGTATCCACCGTTAATGTGCATTTAGAATAGTTACACCAACCTAA
The DNA here is from genome assembly GCF_000696425.1 of Galeopterus variegatus. Taxonomy (NCBI): domain Eukaryota; kingdom Metazoa; phylum Chordata; class Mammalia; order Dermoptera; family Cynocephalidae; genus Galeopterus; species Galeopterus variegatus. The sequence continues at coordinate 96,780 of NW_007733759.1, read as the reverse complement.
AAAATGCCCTGTGCTCCATCTATAAATTCCTCCTTCCCTGCCCCAGAACACTGGAAATCCGTGATCTTTTTACTGGCTCTACAGTTTTGCCTTTTCCAAAATGTCACATAGTTGGAATCACACAGTATGCAACCTTTCCAGATTGGCTTTTCTCTTCACAAAATGCATTTGAGATTCCTCTGAGTCTTTCCATGACTTGGAAGCTCACTTATTTTTATTGCTCAACAGATCTATAATCAAGTTAGGGAACAGACATTAACAACCAATAACTACATTGCAATGACCTAGTGCTCTAAAAAATGTGTACACAAAAATAAATTAAAAAATAAGTAATAAAATAAAAGTGTGTGTACAAAGTATTTTTGAAGTGGAAAACAAATGACCAAAGGGGCATTAATAATTTTTCACAGAGAAGGTATAATATAAAGAAAGATTTAAAGAATGGATCAGAGTACCTTAAGTAGAGAAGGGAAAAGAGTATTTCAGCAAGGAAAAGAGTATGTACTAAGATATGGAAACATGGAAGATTATGGGATGGGCATAGATGTACAGTCCTAGAAGGTTAGGATAATCCCTATCATGAAAGGTCTTGAGAGCATTAAGAAGGATTTCAGACTTGTTTTGTAGGTAAGCAAGAGTCACTGAAACATATTATAGAGGAGGAGGAACACAGGTTTGTGATAGAGTGAAAGACAGGACAGTGGAAGTGGAAGGCACAGAGGAGCCATTTAGGCATTAGGCATAGGGAGGGGAAGTATATTTTAAGGACAAGAGAGAAAACTGACAATTGAATTTGAAGCTTGATAACATTTGAAGATGTTATCAAGCTTTTATGCTTAAATGATTGATGGGTAGTGCTGCGTTTAATAAGCAGAATACTCTTGAGCTGACATGAGATTATAAACTCAATTTTCTAAACATTGAATTTGGTATGCCTTTGACATACAGGTCAAGATACCCAAAATGCAGCTAGAAATTTGTCTAGAGCTGTACCAGTCAGGATCCCAACACAGAGTATATGGTTCACTCAAAAAGGTTGTTTGAATAGACTTTAACTTAAAAATTTATTGCAAAGCTGTAGGCGGCATTAGAGGAAACCAACATGAGATGATGAAGCACCCCACATCTAGCAGTCAGAGGTAAGCCTCTACCACCCCCAGGCTTGGAGGGAAGGGAGCAGTTACCAACCCTGTGAGAACTTTAGCTATAGCTACAGGCAGGAGCTGTGGTTATCAGTACAGAAACACAACCACTAACAACTCACTGGCCCGGAGGAAGGAGGCTAAGGAATGAATATGCTCACCTGAGTTGCCGATAGCATTTTTCTGCCACCACTGGGGAAAGTCTAAGACTAGAACCAATGCACACATCAAAAAGGTAGGAAAAAATGGAGGAAAGAAGCAGTCTCTACATCCAGCAATACATGAAGTCGGTTGAGCCTTTGGACTTTCTAGTCATTAGAAAAAGAAAAAGGTCCTTTCGTGCTCATGTCAGTCTGAGTTTCTGTCACTTGCAAATGAAAGAATGTGTTTAATAGATTTATGTTGACTTTCATTAATATGTAAAATTGATTTCAAAATTTAATTTGCATTTGACCACCATTGAAAGTCTTCTGTCAATCCAAGGATATGTAGGTTGTTATTTTTTAAGAGATTGTCATGAATTAGTGAGTACTATAATTATGACTCACTAGTGGAAAGTCACAAAATGTCTGAGCTTAAGCCAACTAGTCCTAACCTTCTGAGTCCTTTCATTCAGGAAGACTTAATAAAAAAGAAAATGTAGGGAAAAAAGTACCTTTATAGAAAATATACACTTTAAAGCATTGGAAAAATCGTTCCACTTTATTTTCATGGTTTTGTTATGTTTTGGCAAGTTAGGACTAAGAACCTCAAAACCTAAAAAATATAAAGCAAAAAATGGGATAATGAAAATTCAATAACATTAAATATTACTTATAGAATATTGAAAAACTGAGACTAATAGCTCTCAGTTTTTCATTTGCCTTTATGTTTATCAAAATGCAAATGGAGCCAAGATGTTAATATATTGTATAATTTATTAATTTATATATAGAAATCACTCAGGATAGTCAAAATTGAAATATAATGCCTGATATAGCAGTGCTTACAACAGCACAATCACTCTAGGTTACAGAAATGTCTTTTCAATTTACAGTACAAGGTTATTCCAACATTATAAAAATATTATTTAATTTAGTTTGGGTAGAATTATTTCCAACATATGTATGAGATAAATTCAAGTTTGGGGGAAGGGAGGTAAAGCAAATGTTTCTTCAAAGATGTTTTCCTTCCAGCCTTAACAGTGACAACATTAAACATGCCCTCTGCAAATTGTGCCATCTGGTCCTCAATAGAAGAGGCCTGTTACAATGTGGCTTCCATTGGTCCGAGGCAAGGCCGGACTTCTTGCCTTCATGCTAATTTTCTGGTTTGAGCACACGTGCTCTGAGGCGTATAAACTGCTTTACTTACCTTATTAAGACATTGACATAAGTATAAGTATCCCTGTAGTAGTAAAAAAAGGCTTCAAAATTGAAATGAACCAATTCATTTGGGGTTTAATGTTTTTGTCATGTAAGGTTTCTGCCTTTCTTTCTTTTTTTTTTCTTGTTCTTTTTTTCCTTTTTTTTAAAATAAAGACTATAAACAGCAGGGGATATATAGATCTTGACAACACCAGAAAATAAAATGTTTTCACAGCCCTGAGATGCATTTAGTGCTAAGAAAGAAACTGAGGTCCTTCTCCTTTTGTAAGGAGGAGTTTTGTCTTTTTTTTGGGGGGGGGGGACAAAAATAAAATAGAAATAATTTCAAGGTGATGGGACAGCCTCATCCTTCAGGACATGCTGCTCTCTTATCGTTTTCAGGCTCTTTAGTGATGAAAGAAAAGTAAGAAAAGATAAAATTTCCTAATCAGAGTTCTATCAACTGACTGAATAAACAAAAGAAAATGGTCACTTTGGTATTCATTAAAGTGACTTTTCCAAGAGGAGAGACTTCAGAATCAGTGACACTGAGTGCCTTAGTGCTAAGCTAAATTCATTGTTCACTGTTACTTGAAACTTTTTGTTTTATTTTTGTTTCCTTCTGTGCTCTAGCTTCTTATTTTCTCTCTATATATTTATATATACATACACACATATATATGTATATATATATATGTGTGAATGTATTACACACAGATATCTATCTATATATACAGTATATAGTTGCATCTTTTTTTTTTACATACTGTCAAAATTCAGATTGCTGATGATTTGTTGTTCTGGGAAATTACATTCAAAAGAATTTTAAAGTTTTTCTTTTAATTCAAAAACAGCAACATATGGTTCAATAAACATATGCATTTTTAATTTAAAAAATAAAAAGAGCCACACACTTTATTCATGTATCTTTTTATTCTTAAAAAAAAAAGCTATTTATTTGGTATTATTCAGATGATAACAGTATTACATGATTACTGTAAACAATTAAAATATATAATACAAAAAGGTAGAAATACAAAAATAACAATCTTTTGCACACTCCCCATCCCACCTCATTCACCTACCACCACCTCATCCGATTGAGTTAACCAATGTTGACACCCTTGGATATATCCTTTTATGCTGCTGTGTTCATATAGTCTCTATGGCATAGTGACAGAGATTTGGGGATGATTGTTTTTAATGAAAAATCATCTCTTTTTTTTGCAAATTGTTCTTTTCATTTTGAAAATGTCATGGAATTTCACCTAAGATTTTTTTATGATTTTTAAAATTTTTTATTATAATTTCAAACAGAAGAGAAGTCTATGAAGGTACCTCAAAGTGTTCATGGAAAGATTCTTATTATCTTTGACTATTATTCTACCTACTTTTTGAAGTGCCTTTGTACAGTGAACCTCCATGTAGCTATCAATGAGCTTAAACAATGAGCAACTAAAGGACATTTTTTGCATCTCAACCCCACTGCTCAATTATTTTGAAGCAAATTTAGACATGGTGTCACTTCACTTATAAATGTTTAAGATGTTCCTATAAATGATGAGCTATCTTTTTAAATATATCCATAATACTATTAAACAATTTAAAAATTAATAACCAGCCACTATTCAAATTTCCACAGATTTCTCACAAATGCAGTCTTATTTTCTTTTATTAGTTTTTGTCTGAATTGGTGTCCAAATAAGTCCCAAACATTGCAATAGGTCGAGAAGTCCATTAAGTGTGTTTTCATCTATAGGTTTCCCTTCTTTCTGCCTCCCTCTTTATCCCTCTCCCTCTGTCTCTGCGATTTTTTTAAACCAGTTTATTGTCCTACAGATTTTCTCACAATATGGGTTTTTGTGGGGTTTTTGTTAGGAACACTTCACAGACGGAGCTATATATTTTCTCGGGAGGCATCTTCTGGTCTTTTGTGTGTATGTGATGTTAATAGACATTAATGATCATTGCCCAGTTCCATTAATTCATTAGTGGTTGCAAAATTGTTATAATCTAATGATGTAATTTATTTTTTGTTCATTACCTAGAATACCTCTATAAAAAGAAAAGGCTTCTCATCAACAACTTGGGTACTCTGAGCAGCAGTCTGTACAGGAAAGAGAAGACAAATGCTTACGTCTTTCAGGAAAGACAGGACAAATACTTAAGTCTTTCCCTTTGCCTGCCTCTTTTCAAAGTAATGAAGATAATTCCTAAAATCCTCCAAAGATGACCCATGACTCCTAAGTATCGATATGAACTTATGGATTTAAACATATTTAGTATGTCTCAATCCACTGTGTTTATGGTCCTTTATGATGTTTAAATTGCCACATTTTTTGCCACAGGCTGTTTGGGCACATTCTTCATAGTCTCTGAAAACTATTTTACTCCCTTAGAACAAGATATACCAGCTTTGGCATTTGACAAATTCAACAACCTTTCATAATACAGACTCTCAACAAATTAAGTATAGAAGGAAAGTACCTCAAAATAATAAAGGCCAAAAGCCCACAGCTGACATCATACCATAATAGTGTTGAAAAGCTGAAAACTTTTTCTCTAATATCAAGAACAAGACAAGGATTCTCACATCTCCACTTCCATTGAATATAGTACTAGAAGTCCTATCCAGAGAAATTAGGCAAGAAAAAAATAAATAAAAGGCATCAAAATTGAAAAGGAGGAAGTCGATCTAAAAAAAAAAAAGTGAATCCAGAATCTGAATATATCACTTCCTCAGCGTGGGAACTGGAGAACTTCACTCCCCTAAGCCTTAGTTTCCTTATCTACAGAATGGCCGTGTAATAGAATTTATTCCACACATGGTCATGAGAATTAAAAAAAATAATGTATTAAGACCCTCAGCATACATGTCGGTGTTATTTGCAGCATGAACATGAGTGCTCATCAGTATTCTCGTTTTTTCTTTCCTTCTTAGGCACATTTCTAACCTCATTTCTGCCACCTAATATAATTGTATGAACTTAGGCAACTTACTTTACTAACCTGGGTCTCCTCTGTAAAATGATAATAATAATAGTACTTACTTCATAGAGCTTTTTAAGGACTATATAAATAAATGAGTGTAGAACGCTTAGAAGCGCCCATGATATTAATAAACATTAAATGTTAACTGACATTATTAATTTAAATATGCTCTTCTCACATTACTACTATCGTGCTTTTTCTTCCGACATTAGAATTCTTAACTTTGCAAGTTTATATTTTTATCACACCCACCTCAACCCTTTCTCAGTCAACCTTAAATCCATACATATTTGTTCAAGGATACTTGTCATAGAACTGTATTGAGTGTTTTATGAAATATGCAACAATTACATTATGAAAAAGATGATGATTTAAACACTTGTATCTACAAAAATGGAGTAAAGCAGAAAAAAAGAAGAAATGGAATGCAGGACACAGGAGATCCCACACTGATGGGGGGTGCAAGGAATCGGCACGAAGATGAAGGAGGATGACCCAGGATGGCAGCTCTGGCCTGGCACACAAGACAAGCAGCCACATGGGCGCAGCTCAGAAGGCTCTGGCAGAGATTTCTACAAGACAGCAATGAGCCGATGGGCCTGAAGGTCTTCAGAGTGTGATCCGTACCCTCGTGCGGCTCCTTGTGGCCCTCACTCTTCTAGATGTTCAGGTTATGAATTCTAAGTGACATTTAGATAAACAACTGCCATCAGAGTTAAATTATTGACAAGGACAGAAAATGAAGCAAACAAAAACAAGATAGTTATTTTCACCAGAGGGAAAAAAAGCATACAGATGGGAAAAGTAGGAATTAATACGTGGCTCAGCTGTGAATAACATTCACAATTTTGTTGTCATAATAACATGAACACTGAATACAGATGTAATCAAAATTGTAATAGGACATTGTTGGGGGAATGAAAAAATATAAAAAGTGCGTGTGTGTGGTAAGAGTAGGTTGAAAGAGAGCTAAATCTTTATCTTCTATAGAGGGACAGATAGTACCTAAGGTCAGAAATAGCAAGAAAATCATGAAATTTAGAGATATGAAGGTAAACTTAAAAATCAGCTAAAAGATTGGAAGTGTTTGCCTCTGAGAAGGGGAATCTGCTATTTTTCATGACATCACTTGTAGAACTATCTAGCTCTTTAAACTGTGTATATATATAATTGTGATAAAAGTAAAGAAAAATTAAAATCACTTTCATAAAAGTAGATTTACTAAACTATATTTTAAAATTCTGATTTCCCACAGGAGATACAGGGCATTTCTTCAAAGCTGATTTCCATAATTTATTTCATTATCAAATCCTTTTATCATTGATAGACCCTGTGCTGTCTTCATTAAAGCAAAATTAGCATTAGTACAATTCATTCATTTATTTATTCGATCAATAAATACATATTGAGGCATCCTTGCCTTGAGGGACCTCACAATACTTCGAGGGAGCATTAAGCCAAAAATCCTTGGCTTGCTTAGAAAAAGAATACAAAGAGTGCTATGAAAATACAGGACACGAATAGATTTGCCTAGGAGTGACTCAGAAAGCTCCACAAAGGTATTTTATCTAGGCTGAAAGGGGAGATTATGTGGAGTTTTATTTTATTTTGTAGATTCTCTAAGGAATTCAGTAAAATGAATGTTATGAGTATATCATTGTGTGGATCACTCTACCATAGACTATAGAAAATATAAAGATGAATGAGGATAAGGACTTTATTCCCGGGTGGCACCAAATATAAGGAGGAGTAAGGTAAGCATGACATAAAAGTTCAGAGAGCTTCAGGAACGTGAGCAAAGAGAGTCACTCCAGGTGAAGGATCTGGAGTTTCGGGAAAGTGCAGTTTGGGAGGTGGGACCCGCTTCAGTGTCTGTCTGTTCCATTGACTTCCAGCAGCAGAACCCTTGCTTTACCTGTCCACTTGTTATTCTATTATTCATTTGACTGCCATTTATTAAGTACCTACTGTATACCAGACACTGGGCTGGGTATACAAGGTGTACTTGAGCAAAGAAAAGGGAAGAGATCACAAAGCAAATTCAAAGAAAGGAGAAGAGCCCAGCCAGGTTGGTGTACGGGAGCGGGGAACAGGAAGGAAGGAGAGGACAGGTGGCAAGGGAAGATGAGTTATAACAACTAAAGAAGGAAGGTAGACTGATGGCTCTACCCTCCATGATTTATTTTCCCCAATGGCCTTTAACCCTTAAATTACTGCCTGCTTTTAGGAATATTTAAAGTACTTTGAAAAAACCAATTCAAATTCTTAAAATAAACCTACGCAGAAGCAGGATTGCTTCTCTTGCTTTTGTAGTTGGAGTATCTGACACACTGAATGGTGCTAAACGGATTACCTCGCTGGCACCCAAGATTAGAAGGGAAACCCTTCCCAGAGCCCAGGCCTGTGCACCTCCCCTGCAGATGCCTTCACTCTTTCTAAGAACAGAAATGGAGCAACTGAATATTTTCAAGGTTCATCTGCATTGTAGCATGTGTCAATACTTTATTCTTTTTATGGCTAACTAACATTCCATTGAATGGATATACTACAGTTGGTCTATCCATTAATTTGTTAATGAACTTTCGGGTTGGTTCTACCTTTTGGCTATTGTGAATAGTGCTGCTGTGAATATTCATGTACAAGCTTCCCTAGAGACAGCAGATTGGCTGTTGCCAGGGACCGGGGGAAGGGGACTTCACTGAAGTCCCTCCCCACTATGTTCAAGGTAGCCTTTTAGGGTGATAAGAATTTTCTGAAACTAGATAATGGGATTGAGCAACATTGTGAATTTGATGCCACTAATTTGTGTGCTTTAAAATGGCTAAAATAGTAAATGTCATGTTATGTGTATTTCGCCATAATAAAAATAAGGTAGCAGCTCACTTGCTTGCTTTGTATCTCTCCATCAGGAGTCCATTCCCTTGCTCCCACTGTCTTCCACTTGCCCAGGCAACTTCCTCCTCTCCACCTTTGGAAAGCCTTTTAGGAAAGTCTCAGCTCTGGGCAGCGTCAGAGCTTTGCCTGAAACTGTAGAAACTGCCCAGAACAGCTGAGTCCATGGCAGCACTTACCTGCCCTGGATGCTCTGCAGAAAATCTCCATAGAAAACCCACCCATTCCCATCGCCACGTCTGCTCTTCTTCTGTCTTCACTTTAACTGCCGAAATCTCTCAGTTTCTGTTAAAATTGCTCTTCAAATGTAAGTGGCTGCAACCTCATTCTAATTTATTCCCTATTCTTAATTTCAGGCTCCATTACAAACACACACACACACCCTGCACATGAAGCCCCCTGTGCTCTCCTTTCTCCTGCTTTGGGAAGAGAAATTACCCACAGGGCTCTGTGTGCTACGAGGCCTGCAGATCTTCATCAGGCGGAGCAGCTGGGCACAACGCGCAATGGCCAGATTCCGAGGGATGAGTGATTCCGAGGGATGCTGCCAGCAGACGCAGAAGAAGAGATTCACCTGCCCTCAGTTATTAGAAGTTGATAGCATGTCAAAGCTGTCACCAGGCCTGGGATCCCCCACCCCACCTCCGCCTCTAGCTGTCTTGAGAAAAGTGACAGTAAAGCCAATCGGTTAGCTCCCTGTTTCTCAGTGTTTGCCTTTATCTGCTGATAGGATGAGATTTCGGTTCCTGAGGAGATTTTGTGGTTGTTTTTCTGAGCCACTGATGGTAAGGCTTTACCTTATTGTGCCTAGCAGTTAGAACAAAGCTAGTGATAAGCGCTGCAGAAGGATCTTTAGGAACTCAACATATAGACAGATGATTCTTAATTGCCTGCTACACCCTTATAGATAAAAATTAGGTTAAAATGAATCTAAGGTTGGTTTGCAAGACAAAAATAAATTCTACACCAGGAATCTGTGGTACCAGCACTTGGTGTTTGTGTGTCTGCAAGGACCAGGAAGGTGACTAGCCATCGCCTTGTAAGTTCATAGATTACTGGGGTTGGTATTATTGGTAGAGAATTTTGTCGTTAGGAATTAACAATGACGTATTTTGGAAATTTAAATTTAATGAGGAGCAAATGTAAACAGTCAGAATTCTCAAAGCAGATTTATTTTCATTTATCTCTAGGGAAAGCCAAAGAACACTTGATACAGATTTGTTTGGCTATTTGCTTTAACTTTTAGAGTGAAAGTTTCGATTTGCTGCCTGTCCTATTACAAAATTCTTTCTCTTGTCTCCATTTCCTACAAAATGATTTCTTTTGTCCTTAACAGAAGATTCTAAAACTATATTCCCTGACTCAATGTTGACTTACACACACTTTTAGACAGGCTTGTTTTGTACCACAGGAAGTTCTTTAGAGACTCACCTAGAAGCCAAATGAGTCACTGTTTTGTCTTGTGCATCTTTTAAATAGAATTCTCTTCACATAACAGCTTTATTGAGATATAATTCACATACCATATAATTCACCCATTTAAAATATACACCTTAAAGATATTTAGTATATTCACAGAGTTGTGCCACTATCATCACAATCAGTTTCAGACCATTTTCATCACCCCCAGAAGAAGCCCTGTACCCATTATCAGTCACTCTCCACTTTCCTTTCCCCCGGTTCCTGGCAACCACTAATCTACTTTCTGTCTCTGTGGATTTGCCTATTCTGGATATTTCATAAAAATGAGATCATACAATATCTGTCCTTTTGTGTCTGGCTTCTTTCACTTAGCATAATGTTTTCAAGGTTCATTCGTGTTGTAGCATGTAATAGTACTTTGCTCTCTTTTAAGGTTGATTAATATTGCATCATATGAATTTGCCACATTTTATTTATGCTCTCAGTTGATGGGCATTTGGGTCATTTCCATCTTTCTGCTATTACACATAAAGCTGCTATGAACATTTGTATAAGAGGTTTCTATGGACATATGTTTTCATTTCTCTAGGATTCACATATGAATTTTAACTTCATACAGACTAACTTGAGTATGAATGACCTGTGTAGATAGTTTGAGCATGTAAATGGGTGGGTGTGCTCGTGATGGGAAAGAGAGAGGAAAGGGAATCAGAGGAGGGCATTGAAGAGTAAGTGGATAGAGCTTAGTTCGCCAATTTTCCAATTTCCAAATTCCTCTAAAATAATACCATCTAATATCATAAAATCTTAGAATGACAACTTTGCATGCAAATAACTGGGAACCCAGAAAAGTTAAATAACTTGATCAGCAATTTGTTGAAAACCAAGCAGGACTAGGGCCAAAGGTTTCTGGTTCTTAGTAGACATCATTTTGTACCACCTGCATCGTATTAGCATACTCTGATATCTAGGTGGTTGTCTAGTTAGAAAAATTAAATTTGCCAAGGATTCTATTTAAAAAAAAAAAAAAAGAACTTAGAATTGGCTAGGATTTTGTTCATTTCACCAGGGACAGAAATAACTGTCTCTGCTTATCAAAGCTAACACTTTACAAGGGATTTGGTATGTTCCATGTACTAAACAGAGAATTTTGTCTAAGCTAGTACATTTAATTTTGAAGACAACCCCATTTAACAAATGAGGAACTAAGGCTTAAAAATGAGAAGTTACACAGCTTAATACATGATGAAGAAGAAAGTTGAAGCCAGAAACACCTCACTCTACAAAATTTCATTCTTATATGTTTTGCAATGCTGATAGAAATAAGTAAAACATATTCTGCCTACTCTCCTCGCCCTCCCACTCCCAGCTGCTGTTTTCATAAGTTATGAGTTTTAAACAATGTACAAATGGCACATTTGTAAACTGGGAATTCCTTGTCTATAAATTTATAATTGTGCTGTGCAGAAATATAAAATCACTCCAAATCTAAATAAAATTATATATGTCCTTCTCCAAAATTATCGACAAAAGTGAAACACTTTTTTATCTATAGCCAGGATGGCAAATGCTTTTTGAACTTAAGGGCAAACTCCAGCCAGTTGTTAATAGCTCTTAGGGTACTGTGTTGAGAATTCTGAAGGCTTGACCAAGCTCCAAAGAAGATTGCAGAGGTCTGCTGCAAGCTTCCATTGGTGTGGGAGTGGGGATACCTATGCTTGCCCTCTCTGAGTGTTTTTTTAATTGAAACATAATTGATTGTGTATATCTGTGGGGTACAGCATTGAATCAATACATGTGTGCAATATGTGATGCTTAAATCGAGATAATGAGTATATTAAACCTTACACATTGTATCTGAGTGTTTTTAAAATTCTCAGAGCAAATGTGAGGCCAGCAGAATTTGGTTATGTGTGTTCCTTCTTAATGTTATTTTTTCCATAGGTATTACCACTTGCTTTTTTACGTTAAAAAGTAAGATTCTAGGGGCTGGACAGTTAACTCAGTTGGTTAGAGCACAGCCTTGTAATGCCAAGGTCAAGGGTTTTGTTCCCCATATCGGCCAGCTGCCAAAAAAAAATAGGATTCTATTGGTGCCTCATTTTGGAACATAATGTAGTTAAATAAGGAGAGACAGCAGAAAATCAAGGGTTGGAAATTTAAAATGTTAAATAATGATGACTTCAATAGAATAGTTGAGTAACATTAACGGTGATAAGAATCACCAATGTAGAGGAAAATCTCTTTGGACATAGCTTGGTAGCCAAAGGAAGTTCATGAACTAGTAAAGTGATCATATTTTCTAAACCAAAATTGTAACATACAATTCTAAAATTATTTTTAAAAGAATAACTAAATTTATTGGTAGAAATATATTGCAAAGATATTAAGATTAAAATAGTGCTTAAGGATGTTTTAAATAAGTCGCCTTTTTTAAAAAGATGTACAACTTCATTATATTTGGAAATGATCCTGGAAAATGAAGTACTGTTGATTTAAAAAGCAGGTAAACAATTTTGGAGCTGCTACTCTCTGATTCCCCCCCCCCCCCCCCAAAAAAAAGAACCATCACTCTTCCTGTGGCTGCAATCCATAGATAGGAGATGAACTGTTCTGGCCAGCAGGAGTGTTTCACTCCAGAATGAGTTAATATTCTTAAGAGCCAACTGTCAGTCAGATTCTGAGAACTCAATTTCTAGAGGTATAAGGGGGCCACTTCCTGTATTAGCTGTAAATTCAAGGTCATTCACATGAAGATTCTAGGTTCTCACCCTCTCACTTGCCTGAAATTCCCCATTCTAATCATTTGCTTACTCTCCAGGGGCCGTTTATTTTAGTTTTAGTTTTAGTATCCTCTGATGAGTAGTCAATCTGTTATTTTCATGAGTGCTCTAGGAATTCTTCAGCAGAGTATAAATTCCCCCAAATTCCAGGTCTGTTGTCCTTGCTTATGACCTTTAACCCCAGTTTAAAACTTTTCCTGGAGTCTTCTGCATTTAGCTTCAGAACACTCTGGCAAACCCAGTACTACAGAGTCTTTTTAACTTTGGCATCACGAGTCAACCTTATCCCTGGATGACTGTACTTCTCTTTTTCCCACAATAAATATAGAAATGAGTGCCAGTATATTAACTAAGTTAAACCTGAAGGCAAACCGAGTACCCTGAATTTAAAGCCCATCAATAATCCTTTCATTCTATCATGTTTTCTTGCCGCTCCCTACGTGTTAGATATTTGCGCTTAAAGTTTGAATTAAACTTCTCCACTCTTCGATTATTTTCCTCCTATACTTTGTTCCTACGTTGAAATCATAATGCTGGATTTATGACGTCACTCTCAATTGTTTCCAGATGGTGTCTCAGACTGATCAAAAAGAAGGTGAAGCCGATATATGTTAGAAAAAAAAAGCAGATCATCAAACAGAGAGATGGTTCAGAAAAAAAGAAAAGAGAGAGAGAGTATAATAATAATGTCGAGAACACAAAACAACTATAGGTAAAGTAAATTGCCTTTTCTCTCTGTCCTAAAATAAAGTCTTTGATCACTTGTGCCAATGTATGAAAATTGAACTCTAAAGAGGCCAGGCAGCTTTCTAAACCCAAACATCAAAAGCCTTGCTTCCATTAGAAAAATTTTAACCCATGGTACTTTGAATGGATTTGAAATTCTCTAAAATGAGCTCTAATAATAACCTTCACAAACAGAAAGGAAAAGAACAGTAGGTTACGTGGCTTCGTGCTACCATTTTCTCTGGTACATTAGTTTTCCAAAGATGGCATTTTGGCTTGTACCAAATAAAAGGGCAAAGGTTACCAAATGCAAGCCTGGGGAAGCCAGAAGAGAGAACAGCTATTACAATGGAGGGGGAAATCCGAGCTGTCAGCTCTGAATGGATAGAAACTGCATGTGTGAAATTGACAACCGGCAACAGCATGGCACCATCAGAGGAGCCAGGAAATGAGCTCTGCCAGAGCTCCCATTTACTGTAGTAGAGCTGCAGTTCCGTGGAGGCTTATTCAAGATTCACAGAGAGGAATCCCCTGGTCTTTGATAATTTGGGTAATGTTCAATGATTGTTTGGAAAGCAATTTAAACAAATAAAATGTCAGAATGAGAATGGTAAAAAAAAATGACATAGAGAAAAGCACAAATAAAAAATGAAAAAAACAATGATCCAGCCTCCCAAGAGTCACAGTTAGCAAGTTAGTGCATTTGCCTCCTCTTAGATGGATTGTTTTACAAAGTTGAAACCAATTTGTATATGTAATTTTGATTTCTGCTTTTTTATTTAGGATTATGTCATATTTATCCATGCCATGAAAATATCTTCACAACCATTGTTGTTAATGTTTATAGAACATGCCATCATATGAATATACAGAACTTAATTTGCTTAACCAAAATTAATTCAACTTACTAACTCTTTTCCTATTTGTTTGTCCTATTTCAATATCTTTCCCATTGAGCAACTAGAGTGATCTTTCAAAAACTCAGTTAATCCTGTCACTCTCCTTTTTAAAACCATTTGATGACTTTTCTTTGCTCTTAGAAAATATATTTAGCAGGTTCTTTGGGCTTTACATCCTTGCTATTGCATCAATATCACCTGGGAATTTATTTGAAATGAGAAATTACAGCTGCTTCCCAGACCTACCAAAACAGAATCTGCATTTTTACAAGACCTCCAGTGATTCCTATCCAAGACCAGGATTGAGAGCACTGGTCTCCATGCTCTGGCCCTCCAGCCTCCTCAGGACTCCCTGGGACCCAGCAGCAGAGATCCAGCCTCAGTGCCTCCTCATTCACCACACCACTTTCCCCCCACAGAGCCTTCGCAGGTGCAATGGACTGAATATTTGTGTCCCCCTTTCCAAATTCATATGTTGTAGCCTTAACCCCCAATGTGATGTTATTTGGAGGTGGGGTCTGTGAAAGAAAATTAGGTTTAGATGAGGTTGTGAGGATGGGGACCTCATGATGAGATTAGTGTCCTTATAAATAGACACACCAGAAAGCCATGTGAGGTTCTCTTTCTCTCTCTCTCTCTCTCTATCTCCCTCTCTCTCTATCTCTTTCTCCCCCCACCCACAGTGAGGACTCAGCAAGAAGGCAGCTGTCTACAAGGCAGGAAGAGAGTCCTCACCAGAAACAGACCATGCTGGTCCCCTGATTTTCAACTTCCAGCCTCCAGAACTGTGAAAAAATTAATTTCTGTATTTAAGCCACCCAGTTTATGGCACTTTGTTATGGCAGCCCAAGCCAACTAACACAGCAGGTATGCACTGCAGTCTTTACCTGGTAAAGTCTTCCCAGGACTCCTCATCAAGTTTACTTCCACTTATCCTTCAGAGCCTAGTTTAGGAGGGGGGATTAGGATCTAGTATCCAGAATATATAAAGAACTCTTACAACTCAACAACTAAAAAGGCAAACAACCCTATTAAAAAACGGACAAAAGATGTAAATAGACATTTCTCCAAAGAAGATACACAAACGGCCAACAAATGTATGAAAAGGTGCTCAATGTTATTAGCTATCAAGGAAATGCAAACCCAAACCACAGTGACACACCCCTTCACACCCACCAGGATGTCTAGAATTAAGAAAAAAGAAAAGAATAGCAAACGTTGAGGATGTGAAGAAACTGGAACCCTCACACATTGCTTGTAAGGATGTAAAATGGTGCAGCCACTGTGGAAAACAGTCCGGTGGTTCTTCAATTAGTGAAAGATAGAATTGTCATTCAATCCAGCAGTTTTACTCCTAGGTACACACCCAAGAGGCATGAAAATATATGTCCACATAAAACCTTGTACACAAATGTTTATAGCAGTATTATTCATTATAGTTAAAAGGTGGAAACAACCCAAATGTCCTTCAACAGATAGATGAATAAACAAAATGTGGTAGAGACATACAAGGGAACATTTATTCAGTCATAAAAGGAATGAAATACTGGCACACGTTATAGCATGGATAAACCTTGAAACATTATGCTAAGTAAAGGAAGCCAGACACAGAAGGCTCCATATTGTGTGATCCTATATATATGAAATGTCCAGAAAAGGTAAATCCATAGAGCCAAAAAACAGATTAGTAGTCACCAGGGACTGTGGGGAAGGGAGAATAGGAAATAGAATGACTTTATGGGAGTGAGGTTACCTTTTGGAGTGATGAAAATGTTCTGGAACTAGATAGTGATGTGAGTTACACAACGTTATGAATGTACTAAATGTCACTGAACTGTGTAATTTTAAATGGTTAAAACAGTAAATTTGTTATGTGATTTATACCATGATTAAAAAAAAAAAGAAAGAAAAAGACAAGAGGGGGAGAAGCAGAAGAAAAGTGATAGACAAACAGAAACAAAGAGAAAATAACAAAGAAACCAAGATAAAAGAGGATTCTAAGAAATTTACTTATTTACTTTGAAACCTAACGATCCACATTTTTTTTTCCGGACAGCTCTTGGTATTTGATTCTACTGGCAAGGAGGACTTCTTTAAGCTTTCCTGGATGCTCCCATGCCCAAAAGTGCTTTTTCCAAACTTAGTCGTCGGGCACAGACCTACTGTTTATATCCTGCCTCCCCCAGAAGCTTCAACTTCCCACAGGCCTCACCCACGGTATTTTAGTCCGCACCTTGCTCCTGAGCTCAGAGATGGGCATTTCTAACTCTCCCTGGATAATTCTACTGGAATGTCTCATCATCATTTCTTACTTATCATGTTCATAATCCCTCCCCCAAAACAGCCCCCATCTACAGCTTTCTTCTTGTACCTTTTTGGCCGATCACCTGAAATTATAGAATCTGAAACCCAGAGGGTGTGAGTGAGTTTTGGAAGCCACATAGCTGGCTGGTGCGGTCCCAGCTCTGAAAGGTTCCAGTCATCTCTCACTCACTCCCTTCCTCCATCCAGGATCTCCCGTTAGTCACTAAATTGTGTTGATATTTCCTTCAAATGGTCTTTGTATCCATCTGCATCCTTCCATGCCCACTGCCAGCCCCCCGATTCAGGTCTTGAACCCCCCGCACCTCAGTGCCTGCAGTGGCCTCCTGGCAGGTCTGTAAATCCATCCTGTGCACGTGGCCTCGTAGCTCGCCTGAAACCACAGCACATTTGTGTAGAGAGGATTGTGTCAAATCTGTTGCACCACACAGAGAGAATGTGAGAGCCAATACAAGCCTCGACATGCTGCCTAGGTGCATGCCAATTCCACGACTGTTAAGATATGGGAAAAGAAGTAATAAAGGATGAATTTAAAGATAATCATGCCCCCCACTCCCACCCCAGACTACAGGCACGACCAGCCTCCTGCCTAAAAGGACCAAAAAAGGCAGCTCTGCTCTGGGGTTTTAAGAGCTCCACAATGCACGTACCATCTGTCCTCCTCCTTTATCACGTTAGGTCTGCAACATCAGAACAAAGGAATATGGGATTTGCATGAATATGAAGGCTCCCAGGATTATTTCTAGGGAATTCGGAAGCCACACTTCCGTGGTATGTGGACTGCCTAGTGGAGGGTCCACGGGAGTAGCAGAGGACTTTGAGCATCACATGTTGTACACAGATATTGACAGTCAACTCTGTACCCTACAGAGATGTACAATCAATTATGACTCAGTAAGAAAAGAAAAGAAAAATGCATTAAATGTGAAAATAATAAATAAATAAAATAGACCTTGAGGTGTTCTAACATCCTCTTTTTACATATGGGAAAGCGAAGCCCCAAACATGCAGACACTCATCCAGGATCACTCAAACTACTGATAGCAGGACTGCCATAGAACTAAGATTACCTGCTTCCCAAATTAGTGCTTTTTTTTCTTTCCATTATGCCTCACATCAATCACTCGCAAATAGAGCAGTGCTCCTAACAAAGTAGCATCTGAAAAATATCAAAGCAGCAATATTATCCTCAATGTTCTGCCTCCTGCAAACTTCATCCCTGCCAATCCCAGGGGTGAAAGATAACTGTCATGGGGCTGCCACACTTGTGATCTCATGGCCCTCAGAGAACCCCCTGGAGGTGGGTATTCATTGCTGTACACACTGAGGAGTCCAAAAGTGTAAGATCTCCTCTGGCCCTCAATGAGCTCACTGTCTTCGTAGAAGTGACAACGTTACCCACAGATCATTACAATTCTGCCTCACTAAGTGCACGACAGAGGTGAGAGTCAAATGGGTAAGTAGATACGACTAGAAAAGAAAGATGTGACTGTCTCAGTCTACGAGGGTAGAAAATCTTCTCAGAGGTGACACCTGAGCCAGATGTACCAGAATAAATAGAAGTTCTACAGATATGAAAAGAGCCAGCATTTCAGCACTGGACCTCACTCCAGGTCCTGGAATTGGTCTTACCATAGAACAGCACTCATTGCCCTCATCACCAGCTCCTGCCCAGGAACACTGTTCATTCAGTCTATGTAAAAATTCCTAGTCCCCTTCGTCCTTATCCACCATTTCCAGAAACGTGCTTACAATCAGGGTAGAGAGAAAAAAAAAAACCTGGTTTGACAGCCATTATATACTAGTTAAGCCAATGCACACACCTCTTCTGGATTCTGCAATGGTTTTCTGTTCTCCTGGCCAAAATTATTTTTTTCTCTTTAACCATCATGAACCCCCAAATCCAATCCAAGCCTGATTACAAAGACTGCACTTCCTCCCACCTAGCTGAGACCTCTATATCAGCGTGACACCTGGTCTCTTGTCAATCCTCTTGAATTCTGAACCTTTTCCACTAGTGGGACCTCAAACTCTGTCACTCTCTCCCTGTCTCTCTATCTCCCTTTTCCCTGCCTACCCCTGCGTCATGAACCCACGCCCCAAGCCTACTCTTCCCATGTGTACTTTTCCTCGGCTGTCTGTGGCCTGGGCCTGCAAGGGGCCCAGGCCTCACAACCACAAAGAGACCCAAATTCAGACTTTCAAGAGGATCCCCGAAATTGATCACATTGACTGTCGCAGAGGTACTCTGAAAGAACTGAAAAAAGATATTTGTCATTCACCTTAAACATGGGCCTATTTCTGGCCCGTGATCTCTGATATGCACTAGGAACTATTAGTTTCAATAAATCTTATACATACAGTGTGAGTGGCACAATTATATTGCATTATATATTTGTGGGTTATAAGCATAAATTTTCAAATGTGAGTACTTAATATATACCATAAGGATGTAATAAGTTATAGGAGTCTTTTTTTTTTTTTTAATTTGTCAGAAATTTTTCTCCAACCTTGTCTTCTCTGCCACAATATTATCACTAGCAGGGACCTGCAGAATCTGGTCCCTAAATGCCAAAGGTGAGGGTGAAAGAAGGAAGAAAAGAGAGGAGCAAGATGACATACATAATTTTCAAGGGTATAGAGAAAGACGTTGGGGACTGCCTGAATTTTTACAAATTAAGTGTATTGATAACATTAGCTTTAATTTACATTTTAAAATCTTCTGCAAATAATATAGAAAACACAGAGTGTCCAGCTCATTCTGAATTCTTGTTGTCTAGAAAGTAAGAAAACATTTTCCCAAAGGCATGCATGACGTTATAAATGTGGTTATCATTGAGACTAGTGTCAGAAGCCTAATTGATCTGTAATATAACTGAATTACGCAGTACTAAGTATGTCAGGGGAAGTTTAAGAGGTTGTTCCCTTGCTTAGCTGTAAGGTCAGTTCTAGTTTGGGAACAGGGAGAGATTTTTGTGATTTCTTCCCACTCCCCTTTCTGCCTTCCCTGCCATCCCTCCTACCCCACCCCCCCTGCAACGCCCCTCCAATATCCTCATCATGAGTTGGCAAATTTCTCTGAGGAATAAAGGGTGGGCATTTTCAGTTTTTAAAACTACACCTATTTTACCATATAAATCTCTGTCAGAGGAATTTCAGATATGAGAGAGGTCAACAGGGCTCCAAGTGTTCTGTTCGGATCAGTTCCCCTAAATTTCCACTTTATAACTCTCTGACTATATATAATTCCAAGATTTTCACAGTGATTCTCAGGGCTAACCAAATCAAAAGACTTACGGTGTGAACAGGGGAAGCATCGGGTCAATCTTACACCTGAAATGTTCCTAAAGACTGTCTGAACAGCCTTCTTCCCCTCCCCCCTCAAGACTGACTTCTATTTTGAGTTTGGTACTATATTGAATTCATTTTAATGAGATTCAAACAGCACAGACAGAGTCTGATGAGTTTTTCTTTTTAATTCTATTTATTTTTTCCAGATTAACTTCCTACTTTGCAGCCTTGGCTAACCACAAGGAAAGTACGTTTACCCTTTGAACTTAGTGTCTGATCTTTATGATTACATAATACAATAAATATCAGCTAATAGTAGCATTTAAGGCAGTAATAAAATACTTTGAGTTGTCTCTTTTAAAGACTTTGCTTTTCAGGGTAACAAAATACAAATAATTGACTGGCACTTCTGTTCTAAAGGATGATCAGAAAACAGATTTGGAAACTTACCCTTCCTTTGTTAGCTCTCCATGTATGTAACACGCAGAACTTTCTACCAGCAGATACCCTGTAGGGGCTTTTCTCTAAAAACAAACTTCCCTTGAATTGAGATTTTTCAATTTATTTGAGTTTAAATTACCTCCTCCAAAAAATACCCTAAATTTATTCAAGAGAGTCTTTTCCAGAAAATACCTTATTAATGACTTCATGGTCAAATGCTACAGTACAACTTCCTAAAACCATTGAGATATTTTGAAAATCATGTCCCAAATATATCTCTTGGGAAAAAACAAACAAACAAAAAAACCACAAACTTTTTAAAATTTTAGTCAATAAAGAAACCTGTGATAAATGATTATTTTCCTTAGGAGATCTTTATTACCATTAAGTAAATTTAATCCATTTCCTAGGTAACTTAGCAGTTAATAAAAGTGGTAGACACAGTACAATATCAAATTTTCTTTTTTTCACTTATTTTGACAAACCGTTCTAAAAGCAGTCCTAGGAAAAAATAAAAACCAAAGATGGTCTTTTAAAAAATGCTGAAACCCTTTACTTTTACCCTTTGGCTACTTTTAAATCTAATTTCTAATCCTATAATTGAGTTCACGGTAGTTTAAACTGGTATCAAACAACTTTGGAGTGTTAGAACTTACTTCTGGTTCAAATGAAGTACCAGAAAATCATTCATGTTGTTGTCCTGAGAGAGTAATGCATGCCAATTTAAGTTCCCCTGGGATTAATTAAAGGAGTTGAAAATAATTGATTAAGAATGACATTTTAAAAAAATAAGAATGGTATTTAATGACTGCCATGGGGATATTTACCTTATTTTTAAAAAATCAAATACATTTGGCTATCAGGACCTGCAAAAGATGTAGAGGCTTAGAGAAATTAAAGGTAATCAAGACTCCAGTGTAGGGAACTCAGGTGTAAATAGGTGGACTTACCTGTCTCAATGTTACTTAATATTACCTGAACACCTTCTAGGTACAAGTGCTTCAGTGTCTGAATTGGTGTATTGAGGGAATGCAATCTCTCCCACTGGATGCAAGAGAGAGATCAGAGAAGGAAAATTCTTTAGGATTCACTTGCATCTGTCATTTCAGTGCAAAAACGGGGAGTTATTTCTATAATGTACAGAAACCGCTCTTTGTCAAATTTATCCTTATACTTCATAATCACATATAAGCATGAAGGCAGTTAGGCTGTCTTAAAGTAATAGAGACTTTTGATGAATGACCCCACCACCTTAAAATTCTCATAAATAAGAATTAGAGAGTTGGAAGAAAGACAAGTTCATTAGTTATATAAACTCTGAAGGTAGGAGTTCAAATCCAGACTCTGCTTCTTATTGGAAGTTCGACCTTGGGTAAAGCATTTTATATTTCTAAACCCCAGTCTTCTTGTCTGTGAAATACAAGGACCTTCCTCATTAGAGTATTGTGATGGTTAATGAAATTAACCCGTATAAATACATTTAAAAGTCTCTGTCATAGTAAGAATTCCAGAATTATTAGTTAGTAATATTTTTATTGTGGTAAGAATTTGGAAGAAGAAACAGTCCTTTCAATGGGATAGGTCAGAAAAAAAATAGTCAAGACTAAAGATCAATATTGTCATA
Source organism: Galeopterus variegatus (assembly GCF_000696425.1). Lineage (NCBI taxonomy): Eukaryota > Metazoa > Chordata > Mammalia > Dermoptera > Cynocephalidae > Galeopterus > Galeopterus variegatus. Next base: position 74,901 of record NW_007733759.1, on the reverse strand, counting down.
GTCCATCAAAATATATGTCAAAACCTTTGCAAAGTTTATTTTAGCAGGAGAAAGTTAAATACATTTTAAAAATAAAATCCACAAAACTCCTTTCAGAGAATAGTTTTTTTTTTTTTTAATTCCGTTTGTTTTCAAAATAAATAAGAACCATGGTAATGAACAATCAAAAATGTATTGTCTTACAGTTTCTGGCTTTAATATTGTAATTGATGACATTAGAGGCAATTAAACCATTAATTAGAAATCTGCATTGATGCAAGGCAGAGAGGAAATAAACTACTTTAACTTTAACATCTGACATATTTACACTTGAAATGAAAGCTTTTATGTTAAACCAGAAAGAGCTATTTAGCATAAGAAAGACTTAACTCTCTCAGGGATGTCCTATTTTTAAAAAAAGAGTTCTATTGAAAAATACTTGATAAATATCTGCCTTTAAAAGCAACTTCAAAAATATTGTGACTACGCTTTCAACAGTCTTACTTAGGAAACTTAACTGATGCGAAAGAAATCATGGTTGTCAAAATAATAAGCAAAACTACATTTCACAACTAACAGGAGAAAACAAACCAGTTTTCTATTTTACAGAGTTGTGGGGTTTTGCATATCTTAGTGGGTGATGACTAAGAATGACCAACCCACAGATAGGTTAATAATGTCAATGCGTTGGCTATCTTTCTGAAAGAATCGAACATCATCTAAGTTTTTATTTTGCTTATAGAAATTAGATCGGCCAATTGAGTAAGCAATCAAACATTACTGCTCATTAAAAGAATAACTATATATTCATAGGAATAAATATTCTTTAAACATCTGTAAGCTCTGGTTTCTTTGTAGAGACTATAATAGTAATAAGTTTGAGTGTGTAGCTGTTTTCCATCTGGGATTCAGAAACTTTTACACAAGTACTTACTTCCCAGTAGTGTTAACTGAGTAGTAGACCCATATTACCCTCCTTGAAATGAGAAAAAAAAGTGTCTCAAGGGACTATATCATACCTTTAAATAGCTGTGTACTCAGCAGGTTGGTTTACTCAGAAGTAAGGGCCTACAGCAAACTGATTTCAAAAACCACTTAATCTCCTCAGACCAGCTGAGCTGTGTTGTTCAAGAAGCAGCACGTGCAAATTCTACCAAGACAAGCAATCTACTGACATTGGAAACTTTTACTGAAGACTTGTTATGTAAATGCACTATGCTGAGCTCCGGAAAGAAGGGATGCAAAGATGCATAAGACACAGTTTCTGCTCCCAAAGAGTTGATTTTGAAATGAATTTATTTTGGGTCTGAGAGAAGGAAACTCTCCCCTCTCCCCACTCTTTTTTTCACTAACCCTTCCTTTTATGGTATTATTTTTGCCCTATATATCAATTTTTCTATTATTTTCTGTTGTCCTGGTTCAATGATTATTGTTTTGCCATTAAATTTTTATATCTTCAACTTATCTGAGACTCAGCTTTACATGTTTTGAATAAATATCAGAAAAGCAATGAACTCTACTTTTAAAACTCGATCCTGATTGAGGGGCAATATACCTATGTTAATTTCCCAAACTTTAGGCAAATAACTGGATGTATTCCTGCCCTATATCCCAATTGTTTTATGGCTCTATCAAGGAAAATTTCCATCTCAGAGTCTGATGTTCATTTCTTCCAAAATCTATATAGCATTAATCTCATTAAGTATCCCAAAATCTCTAATCATATATTGAGAAGAATACATGAAAGCAAAAAATGGAGGTGATATGGCCCCTGGGATCTATCCCATTTTTTTACAATAAAGCATGGCCATCAGAAAAATCAATTTATCCAATAATTACTAACTAAAGCTCTGTTGCATTTGTGATTACATCTATGTAACAATTCCCATGACTTTTAAGCACTCTGATGGCTTAAAAAAAAAAGAAATACTGCATAACTAAAGGTATTTTAGGCAGTTCACATTGACTTCTCAAATTATGTAATGTAGCACCAATAATTACTCCAGCTTAAGAGAATCTTTGTAGTTCTGATTTTTTTTTCCTAATAAAAGTGTATGTTGTTATTGAGAGAAAACTATATGAGCTAATAGATTAAATCTTGGGGTGTATTCCCAGTTCCACCAATGACTCAGAGTTACTCTTATACCTTCCTGAGCCTCATCTTTCTCCTCTCCAACATAAGGGGATTAGAATTTGTCTATTATTCCTTCCAAAACCAAAATTCTACTGTCTTCTTTGGACACGAGAGATACCCAAGGCTGCATCCAGTTTTCTATTTTTATTCACTCTACTTAGCTTAATTAGGGAACGTACATTTTACAAAGGAAAGATAATTCGATTCATTAGGTTTAAGGCATCCTCCATCTCAAATAACCCCAACCCCACCTCCAGGTACATCAAAAAATAATTCAAGTTCCTATGCTGAAATTCACGTTTTCCTCTTAACTTGATATCCATATATTCTATTAATTTGTCTTGTAAATTTAATTACCTGCTCAAACCAGGACGGAAGACCAATGCCCCAAACACTGATTTCCATGATATGAATTTAAAATAGATTTCAAAATATTTCGCTATCCTATTTGCCATAATTCTGTTGAATCCAATATCTTTCATTAAATTATCACGTGTTGGTCACTGTGTTATCCTTAGTGATTTACCAGCCCACCTCATCCTCCCCGAATCATTTACCGTGTAGCTACACAACCCTTTTCAGCATGCTTCAGGCTTGTGCTTCCTGGAGGGAACTTCACTTCAGTAATAAAACCATTTGTCTGGTATGAATGCTACCACTGGCTTCAGTGTCACCACCCATATAGCTATGCAGTCATTGCAAACATGAGCAGGTCTAATGCTTGTTGCATTGCATGTGAATTCATTTAACAAGCAATGATTTCCCTTCTATTTCTGAGAATGATTTAGTTCAATGTGAATAAAAGCAGTAAAATTTAGTTGAAGGAGAATAAGAGAATGTTTGATGCTGTGCAGCCTTGAATAATTTAGATGTGCAGGATGTTCTTAATTATAAGATTTATTGTGTTTCTACAGACACTCTATGACATGAATGGTGATGGGCTAATTGTTATACATGTTTCTCGTGTTGTGGGACTTTAGAGGGCATTTGTCATTTGCTTACAGGAAAAAAATTTAAGGAATGTTACCATCAAAGAAAAGAATTCATCAGAATAATGAGATTCACTGATGCCCATATCCAATCAGACATAATATTCGTGCTTAGAACTTTTCTATCTCTAATACCTAGATTACAGGTGACCTCAGAAGACAACCTCAGAAACTGTTTTAAGAATAAAATATTTCATCGGAATTGGGGGATCTTATTCTCAATCAGTATTTGCAGGTCAAAACCAGCGCTGGAAAAATGGTGGTAGCAGAGGTGATATGACAAGGAGAAATTTAACTCTACGATTTTGACTTCTTACCAAGACTAAAAATGGCAATTGCAAAAGATTGGCATCTTCTCTGTTCTTATAAATAATGGATGTTTTACCTCAAAATAACACTGAGTTAAAATTGAGTTGTGTCCAAAGAAGTGAAGTCAGCACAAATTATTAAAGATGGTGGCTTGCTGAGTTCTCACAATTTCAAGCACGTGTTGAAAGCTTCCCTCCTCCCCACCTGATTCTTCCCTAAGCACACAACCTAACTTTCGGGGACTCCAGCAGCCCGTGCCACTAAGATGCTGAGGTTCCAGCAGTCCATGCCACTAAGATGCTGAGTTTGCTGTTATCCGCCTCCCCACCAAGCACGTGGAGGGGCCACTCTGGCAGCCTCACTGATTATTTGTTTACTGTGCTCAAGTTGGGATTCTGGGAACTGGCAGCTCCAGGGGGAAAGAGCCAGGGTGTCTCAAGTGCATTAAATCTTCATATTAGCCCCTGACTTGGTAAACCTTTGTGTTGTCTTTGTTCCCTTTTTTTCAAGCATGACAAACAAGTGGTCTTTCTTTTTCACTTTAATGATTCTTTAAACAAAAAGGGGTAGTTTAGGGCTTTCTCCGAGGCTGATAGGTGTTTCTTTTTAATGAGGTTTTTATTATACTGTATTGGCTTCCCTGAAAAGAAATTACCAGCAGCAAACAGCTGATAATAGAACAAGGCTAGAAGAAACAATAACCAAGAGGGGGGAAAATTAGTGTGGCAGCAGATGCACACGTTGTAGCTGGGGGATTAAATGCTACTTCCATTCTCCCTTGGCCACCATTGTGCTAGTCATAAAGTGAATGTGGGCACTCCTGTGCCAGTTATGTGTGCGGGAAAGATATGGATATAGATACGGACCCAGCTAAACTACCTAAACTACCATCTGCAGGGAAGACGGGTGGCGAGCTCGGTCTAGACAAAGATGAGAGAAGCTCAGAGTGCGGGCTTTACAAGGGCTGGTCGGTTACCATGGAAACTAATTGGCGCTAATAAGTAAAGGGACATTTTAACTGTGGGAACAGAATAGGAGGGGCTATTTTTCAATATCACCGATATCTACAATTACTTTTTTTTTTTATTTTAGGCGTGTCCTTACTTAATTCCTAGGATGAAGCTATTCACTCTGTGCACAACCTCACCCTGCTCAACGTGACTTTAAAATGCCGGATATCATCTTTTTAAACGTGCTGTATATTAGGGTTAGATCTTTCAAGAATCAATTTCACTTTTTTTTCTTAAAAAATAAACTGTTTGCAGATGGTAAGGAGAAAGGAAGGGAAGTAATGGAAAATTCTTAACTTCTAAACTGACACTCTGCTGAGCACTAAAGCTAGTTCCAGGGAGAAAGGGAGCTGGGACCTTATCCTGCAGCACCAGCTTCAGGTTTTCCTTTGAGTTGATTTTTCCCAACAAAAGCATTTCAGAACAACGAAAAATGTGTCTGCGCGGACTCATTTTACCATAGATTTGTAAGGGAGCATTTACAGCCACTGCACAGAGCAAACACTAAGATCATAGCAAATGGCTGGTATCTATTACCTACTTGTATTTTTCATTTTAGAGCAAGTATTAAGTAGTGTAAATAGCTGAAGTTATCAGCAAAAGAAAAGTAGTGACTGAGGCTTAATGAAAAGATTTACAATTAAGAATAGAATAAAATGTTCACATTAAAAAACACTTTAAACAATAAGTGTAGGTCAGAGCCAGGCCCTTTTAGGAAATGTCATAGAAGGTGTGTTACAAGCACGGGGTTGATAAAACATATTGATTCTACATCTTTACAGTTTCTTAAGTTTTACTTTTGTAGCTCAATTTACAGTTTAAGAGAATGCAAACTACCTTAATAATGTCTCTGGGGTCTTCAAAATCTATGCAATTGAAGTAACCCAGATTTCCAGACCTGGGTCTGGTTGAATTAACCCCTCTCCCCCCAAAAAGGGGAAAAATTGCCTTACAATAATTGGCACTGTTAAAAATTTTATGATGCCCAAGGGGAGTTTTAGCCCTGTCGTGCCACTTGTCAATGTTTAGAATGTTTGTGTTGATTATGTATCTGGATTTAGCTGATTAGGAGTAGTGGTTTAGTGAATACTTTATATTGTGAAATAGACACCTCATAATCACTTCCGAGAAGAAACCAAACAAATAAATCAGGGTTCCACCCTCTAATTCCTTTTCTCTCCTTCTTCCCCACACCCCAGTTATAGGAAAAATCCACTGTATGAAAATTAAGTTCACTATTCCTGTACTTCAGAAAATTGCACCAGGAGTAATTTTTAAGTATCTTAATAAAATATTACACAAAGATTTTTGGTAAAAACAAGGCAGTTGAGTCAATGTTCCTAGATATTGAAATAATTCCCTTCATGAAGCTTGTACTCCAAGTGTTAGATTATCTATCTGTAGTCTACATTTTAATGCTTTACACAAGTTTAAAGTGTGTGGGGTTTTTTTTTTTTTCTTTTCTTTTTCAAGTGATCCCCTCCCAGTTAACAGAAACTCAAAAGGTACAATATTTAAAATGTTGGCTTCCCACAGACAATTCTAGGGTGTTGATAATATTTAAAATTCCTATTTTCTCTTTGAGATTATCAAATTCCTTAGATGTCTGATGGAATTTTTGAAACGGCGTGATTTATAGCAATTAAATTATTTACCAATATCTTCTTAAAGTACTGTAACAAGTATAGCCATTTTCGAGTTCAGTCTGCTATCAAAGTAATTACTTCTATAAAACAGTTCAGAGAACAACAACAAAAAAAATCACATAAGAAGGAGGTATAGAAATGACCAAAAATTGAAAACATTTCAAAGCAAAATTGTTAATGAGCTGTTTGAGCTATATGGGCATTATAAGTGCAATTAACTAGAAGCCAATAAAAATAATCAATGACAGAGCGCAGCCCTCTGGTACCAAGTGCTTTTACAAAGAAATGTCTGTGAAAGCAGCAAGTGATTTAAAAAGCCACCTTTCTCTATGGCAGCGCGTGCTATTTTACATACGTAGAAACGAAAATGATTTTCACTGACTGTTTCTGAAGTTCAGCCTGTGGCAAACAGTGAAGAGCTGTACATGGGGATAGAGAAGTTTCTGCTCTTGGCTGTGCCCCCTCCCGCCCAGGAATGTTGGAGGCAGCCACGATCTAATCAAAAGAAGGTAGGAGTTAAGATTTCAAAATGTAGATGTCACATTTCAGTGCAAACTACTCCTACATTAACACTTTATCAGCATGTCAAGACGAACCTTTTATCTCCTATGGAGGGGAAAAGTGTCGTGCTGAGAAGATTGCCCTCAATAGATTGGCAGTAAAAGATTTTTAGTGTTTCTGTGCATCCTACTGAGGGTCCCAATCGTCCTCGGGGAACACAAGGAGTTGTGAAAAGTAACGCACAACTGGCCACCAGAATAATTCATTCTCTCCACCTTCCCTTTAGCACCTCCCACTTCTCCTCTTTTTATAGCAATCCTTTCTCTCTGAAAATCTCAGGTTACTTGACTGGGAGTTCTCAGACCTCCAGTTTCAGTCCTGCCTTCAGCTTCCAATCGGTAAGAGACACCCAGCCCCAGCAATTGGATTGGGCAGCCTGTCTTGACACACCACTGTGCTGAGTGCTTGAGGACGTGTTTCAACAGATGGTTGGGGTTAGTGTGTGTCATCACATTCGAGTGGGGATTAAGAGAAGGAAGGCTGCCTTGCTGGAGCTGTGTGGTCTTCTCCAAGTGAGAGTTGCAGGCAATAGAACTCCTGTGCTTTTGCGAGAAGAGGAGGAATTCATTTTCAGCAGCCACAAGAAAAGCAGTTTTTTCAGGTAAAGTAAAAGACATTGAATGCTTCTCTTTCTCTTTTAACATAGTTTTGAATGGAATCTTAGCACAGCACACTTGTCAAAGCCAGTTGTTGCTGTCCTATCAATGCTGCTATTGTACAGCTGACAGATAACAGTGAACATAGCTTGATGCTTGGCTGTCTTTGTAGAACTAACACTCCTCCTGCCTTGTGTTTGAAGGTGTAGCTAAGAAAATGTCTTTAGGAGCCTTGTTTGTACCCTTTAATATCTCCGTTATATACTCAAAACGGGAGCTATAAATTGCTCATAAAGGATGGACAAGGCCAAGAAAGTATTTATTTTAGCTTTCAAAAGTAGAATTCACTTTCCAACTGCAGTATTTTACAACTGAATTTATAAAGATTCTTTTAAGAGTCTATTACGGAGTTGCTGGCAGAGGTGGAAATGCTTTTTTAACCAATTTGTGCCAGGTAGATTATGCCTGATTTATGATTCAGCAAAGTGTTTTTAAAAAGTTTTTTGGAGATTGACTCTAAAGTTTGGAAACTCCTTAAGAGAAGGGGCTATCCTCTAAGAAGCCAGTAGGTCAGCTCTAAAACAAAAATGCTTGGAGCTGGAAGAAAAGCAGAAAAGGAGGCAGGAGGAAAATGCTGTTTAACATAGCCCTCTTGCAGCTGCAGAGGGAGCAGATGGAGGTAATTCATTTGCAGATCTGTTTGTGAAAGTTTTACAAGTCATGAAAAACTAAAGTAGCATCTCTGTAATGGATCATTAAAGTCACTACATTTATAGGTTTTAAACAGACTATCTGAAGTGTTAATTAAATGCAAGTAAATAGATTTTCAGGCTTGGTTATATACAAACAAACAAAAAGGTTTTAATTATAAATTAGTCATTGGAAACTAATGGTCATCCGGTGCCTGAGCAACATAAACTGAGTTGTCATCATACGTGTGAAAAAGAACCATTAACCTCTCTGCCAAAAGCACCCACCAAGATTAAATTGAGCTGAATATAAGGAAGTTTATACACTATTTTTAATCTGTGGTATTACAAAAGGCCTTTCAAATTGATGCCCTATTTTTTAAGCTATAAAATTTATATCATATTATGCTTATATTAAATAATTTATAAAATTTTCATTTTTCAAATTTTTCAGCAAGATACATGAGTCAATGACTGTTTTTTGTTTTTTGTTTTTTTCTTTTTTCTTTTTTTATTTTGCTACCCTAGCAGACTTGGCCTCCTACACCCACATTCACGTACCTGCGGTGTGCAAGAGTTCTTGCTCCTACTGGATTTCACATTTGGCAGAGAAACTCAACACTGTTTTCACCCTTGCAGGTGAGAGATTCTATGAATAATACTGTAGATAAGCTGCTCTGAAATAGGAGCCGTTTAGTAGGTTAAATAACAGGATTTATGACTAGTGTGGCTTTAGTATGCAACTGCATAAAGATGCTTGTAAAATTATGTTTCAAGTTGTGTTAAATATATTTTTTGCAGCCAGACAGTTGTTTTTTTTTTAAATCTCTTTTTAAAAAGTTAAGATTAAAACAATATTTTAGTATAGTGTTTAGTTGTTACTCAGAATGTTCTGTGGGTATAATCTCAAAAACCTCCTTCAATGAGAAAATATCCTCATAAATAACCAAGCAGTTATTCCGACTAAGTATTATCTGATTCCCAATATTACATAACCAAAATAGGACTAAGTTCATAAGCTGAAGTCTTTTGGAATTCCAGTCATTCCATTTTGGCTTTACAATGGAACTACGGTTTAAAAAAAATAAAGACAGAGGACAAACTAGTATATCGTGTCTTATCAGGATTAGAACTACATGCGCAGCATACAGCAGGTATGGTGCTAACACCCAGTGCCATTTTTCACTATCACAGAAGTATTTCATGAGAAAGTAAAATTCCTCGTCACAGATCAGATTTTCCTGATAATGGCATTCTATCAAAGCAAGGTGCTGTTTAGCAACTGGAGCCCAGGAGGGCATGTATCTGATGATACAGACTGATCGCAGGCTGCCTGTACAGGATTCTGACAATATGGGAGAATTCCCTCCAAAATCAACTGTACCCAGAGTTAGTCAGGATGGAAACAAGAAACAAAGTATCAAGAAATAATAAAATCACACCTCGAAAAGGCAAAGTTGTGTTTTTGTCCCCCTAATGGGGTAATAGGGAGTTACTTAGAGAACTGAAAGGGCTTGCTGTAAAGACAGTGGCCACAGGACAATCCCAGTTTCTTGTCAAAATCTAACTCTACTCTTCCAGATGGTAAACATTCAGAGCGTATTTATGGTGATTTCTACATACCTCTGTTCGACACTTGGTTTCTTCCTGACAGTGCTTGTGCTGGTAACACACATGAAGCTCCCGTCAGCACTCTCACAGCTGGAAAAGCACTTGAGCACAGGGGATCTCCCTCCCAGGGAAGGGAAAAAGAACTGGGGTGGGGGTAGATCTCAATTTGCACTATTGATGCCTCCTTCTATCAAGGTAGAAGGTGACAAATCTTAGAGGCGAAAAGTGATCTGAAAATTCAATTCATGAAAATAACATGTCAATGAAAAATTAGATTTTTGTGGTGGATGGAATACAAAATGCATTAATGCAGGTATTGATGAACTCATGGTAGATTACGAGCAGGGACCTTCATCAAGGAACTAAAAGGGTTCTACTCTATTTCCTTCTAAGGAAGTTTATGTGGCTTCCGGCAGATTGTCTTAGCTATTTCCACTATAATAGCAGAGACAAGTGGCAAGAGGGACACTTTCCATGTCCTTTCCTAATTTTGAATCCATACAGCAATGAACAGCATTTCAAGTTCAGTTCTTTTCTGTTTGGGACTTAAAATTATTTTTTAAAAATCCATGAAGCAGAATTTCTGATACTGAGCTATATATAGTGTTGAGATTTCCCAACCATTGCTGTGTGGATGAGGCCAACCAGTGGGTCAGGTCAGAACATCTGGTTCTTTTTGCCCTGTGCAATATTTTTTCATGGAGTAAATTTAAGGGGATTAAAATTTTAAAAGCTGATTCTTAATAAATAACTTTTTATCATTATTATTGATTTAGGGGAAAAAGAGGCTCATGTGTGAAATTAAGTCTATGGTCATGTGGTATATTCACCTTTACTTTAGGTTATGTCCATGAAAAATAATTAGAAAGAACATGTTTTATGGGAAAAGTTTATCCTGAAATATGTTTCCTATTTAAAATATTTTCGATTCTATCTTAATCTGCTTGGGAGGTGGGGAATTAGATTGTTAGCTTCTTTCCCTCTCTAATATTCCCCTCTCCCGCATAGCCAGTCTGTCATCAAATTCTGTGAGTCCTTCCTTTAAAATGTTTCCATATCCGGCCAACAGCTACCATCCCAGTGCAATGATCAGCTCACATGTGGGTCATTGCAACAGCCTCCCAATAGGTCCACTAGCCTACATTTCTCTTCTGTTCACCACTTGCAAATGGAACTTTCTAAAACACCACTTCCAGCACATTTCTGGTCTGAGAAATACTACATGGACCCTCATCACCCACAGGATGAAGTTCAGACTTCTCAGTGTGATATGCTGGCCCTCTGCTTTTTGGCCCCAACTTTCCAACCTTACCTCCCCACCAAATCCCTATAACATCAAAAGTCTACCCTACCCTCCAGTCAAAGTGGCCAGCTACATGTGGCCCCTTCCCAGTCTCTTCTCTTAGCCCTAACCTCTCTAGTTTTCTGCTTTGTTGTCTGTAAAATGAGAGCTCATCACCATGTGCATGCTTCCTTCTGGTTCAATGTTCATAAGCCTGTATGTAGAATGTCCCACCTAGTTCATCTTCACACTTCTATATCTTCAGCCTTGAGTTTCAGCTTAAGTTCTACCTCTCTGAGAAGCCCCCCTGACCACTATCTCTTCCAGCCATGTATTTCTTCCCTCATGCTGACCACTGGTTATCTATAGATTGCACTTAGCACAATTGCTTTATTTTTTTTTTCCCTGCTTTATAATTTGCTTTTTTATCCCTGACTCCTTGGGTAGGATGACAGGGACTGGCACAGTCCACTTTTGTGCCCCACCAAAGACACTAATAAATGTGTGTTGACTAACTCACCAGAATACTCAAATATCCAAGGCACTTTCCTCTCTCTAGTTACCCAACTTTAGAGCCATTAATCAGCACTAATATTTTCCTCCCCACCCATAAAGAAAGAAAAAAATAATGAAACTCTATTGTTTTTATTTGGGGGAACCTTGGGGAAAATGCCACTTAGGTAGAATGTGAAAGTATTGCCCAAAATTAAGCTCGAGTATTAAATTAAAAAAGTAGAAATTACATCTACTAACTGCCCCTCTCTCATATAAAGTTCCAAATTTGACTTTGGAGCAGGAGAGTACCGGCTCTGGATTCAAACAGACCTGCATTCTAATCCAGGGACCACCTGTCACTAGGTATGTGGCCTTGCACAGGTGACTTGACCATTCCAAGTTTCAGCTACCTCTTCTATAAAATGGAGATAGGAATATTTAGTTTGGGAATGTTGTAAAGAAAACACATAAAGCACCTAGCTCAGTGCATGACCAATATTGTATGTCCAATAAACAAGAGAGACAAAAGGTTGGCATATGCATATACAGATATAGATCTAGAATGCAGGAATGTGTTCATCTTAGTTATGTCAATCATTACTTCTATCTATTTACCATGTGTCTTCCTTTAGCATTTCCTTCTGCCACCAAAGGCAGGGGCATTGGGGGAGGAGGGAAGGAAGGGGAGAGAAAAAGAGAAAGGTGTTTTGAGCATTTAGATTTGGAGCAACTGAGTTAATGGATCTGCAAGGACAACAGTGACAGCTGAATACATGTTACAGGGAGGAGTAGAGTCCTGGGTCCTGCATTAAGGATAATAAAGAGCAGGCACTGGACCACTGTGCTGTGGGGAAACAATGACCCCATCAGTGAGGGATCTCCCAGCAGGGAGGTGGATTCACCAAGGGTCATGAGCTCCTCTTCGTTCCTCCTGGCACATTATTTAGAAAGAAATTATAACTTAGCAAAACTTTGTGGAGAGTCAGGTCAAGTTTCCTGAAGTAATTGGTAAAGCAAGATACCATTTAGGCAAAACAAGGTCCTTGGATCTTTGCCATCCTTCCCTTCCCAACCAAATATAACAGAAAAAGCTGAAAGCAATCACCTTGAGCTCTTGCCTGTTCCTAAACTCTGCACCCACCATCAAACACTGAACCTTCTACTTGTGGCTTTTCCACAGAAGGGCAGCTGACCAAGAAATTCTCAAAGAAGGCACTGAATGCCACTTAGCAAATAAGTGTCCCTAGATACTGGTCATCAATTCCTGTTTTCAGGATATTGGGATAGATCAAAAGATATTCTTTTCAACCCTGATCATCTGGTCTGCACCTGCCCTAGGCCAGGGAGAGGGAAAAAACTAGAACTGGCTAGGATGAGGGGTAAGGCAGTATTTCTGGAAATCTCTCCCCCTTTCCAGCAAACATGTGTATAGAACTTTGAAAGAGAAGCTATGTTGCTAGACCTCATCTTCAGCTGTGACAGCTAAGCTAGTCCTCTTTACCCTCAAAATATACAGTTCATATACTCCCGCACAATACTGTATTAAACTTGTTTTAATTTTTAAAAATGTATCTTTTCGGGCCGGCCCGGTGGCTCACTCAGTAGAGTGCGGCGCTCCTGCCGAGGGTTTGGATCCCATATAGAGACCGGTCCACTCACTGGTTGAGCGCGGTGCGGGCGCGACACTGAGGGTTGTGATCCCGTTGCCGGTCACGAAAAAAGACAAAAAGGAAAAAAAAATGTATCTTTTCACATTACCTTCAAAGGTTAAACCTTTTCTTATACTTTTTTGGGGTTTTTTTGTTTGTTTGTTTTGTTTTTTGTTTGTTTTTTACTATTCAGGTACAAATCTGTAGGAAACTATTTCTACATTTTCTTAAGTGTGAATCTAAAAACTCGGACATGCTGCTATTTAAGTTCAGGAAGTAAGGTTGATATTACACCATTATGCTGAATAATGAACAGACACACCGTGTTTCTGGACAAAAAATCTTCATTGTAGAAGGTGGAGTCTCCCAAAGTTAAATCTACACATTTCATATTATGCTAATCAAAATTTTCTTTTCTTTTCTTTTCTTTTTTTTTTTTTTTTTTTGGTGTCTGGCTGGTATGACCTTGGTGTAGTACTAATCAAATTCTAACACAGGTTAGATGGTTGGCTGTGGGAGCAGAATCTGAGAACTGGCAAAAGCCCAGACAGCTCTTGTTGAACATAAACTAAACAAGATTCTAAAGTTTGTCTGGACAATAAATTCATGAGCAAACCTAGACATTTTTGTAACAGAAGAGTATCATTGTAAGATGGAGACTTGTCTTATCACATATCCAAGCACATTATAAAACTGTAGTGACAAAATTGTCTGTTCCTAAGCAATTGGCTCTAATGTAGATTTCCATCTACCATCATATAGTTTTTGTTTTATTTCTCCTTAGTTTAAATCTATTCTTTTGTTGGCAGTGCCCAAATCTTTAGTTGAGTTACAAACTGCTGTTGCTAAATACTAGTTTGTTACTACTATTGGCCGAAACCCTGAACTAGTGTTTTATTTTGTTCTATGGTTTTTCCCATCTGCAAATAGGGCTACTAATACATGCAACTTTTTCCACTTCATAGAATACAAAGAAGGTCTGAAACAAGTTTGTTTCAAGATCTCAGGAAAATCCCCCTGTATTCCCTTGATGAAAAGACCCAAATATTATTTAATTTGAATATCTTCCCATTTTTCTGAGCAACAATAGCACATTCCTAGTAACCAAAATGGAAATCTAAATTACAGAGTTTAGTTTATTGTCCAATTTTGTGGTACGGTGTTATAACTCATACACAACACCTGCCATATAAACTTAATAGACTATTACAAGATATTAGCTATACCAGAGTCATGGTGGAAAAAGCCGAATTGCATTCAAACTGTGCACTTATTGATAAGTTACTTTAGAAGCGTGCACCTGTGAATATTATCCCCAAACTCATACTACTAATGTGGCCTGGCGCCATGTTCACCTTTCTATAATGTAATATGTTCTCTGAATAGACTTCCTGCCAGTTTGAAGCCTCCCCCTTAACCTTCACCTGCCAATAATCAATCTTCTCCTGAATAGAATGTCTTAGTAAACAGGTGTGCTTTACAATGCAATCAGAAATTCTTGAAACTTCAGCTTTTAACTTTCATCTTATAAAAAGTGCATCCCAGAAAAGAGAGGCCCCTACAAATCATGTTCTCCTTTTTTTCTCTTGAGAACTTCATGTAAAAGAAGGGAAGGTGCTCTGAATTTGGCAGATGAATAAAAGCATCAGATATGTAATTTTTTTGGGGGGGGACACCCAAAGGCTTCACATCTGTTATTACATTCTTTTCCATATATGATATCTATATTTAATAAAGGGGATTCAGGAGATGTACTCAATATCAAACAGCTTAAATCCTCTTTGCTTTCTAGGAGTTGAGTTGACATTCTAAGGAACAGCTGTATTATGCATTCTAAACAGAATCAGAGCCAAAAGGAGCAGATATAAGAAAGCTCCATCCCATTTGAGAATTCCCTGTGTAGGTATTTCTATCCTAGGTGCAGAGAGGAATACATAATAATAGAAGACACCATCCTTGCCCTGAAGAAATATCTAGGTTAGCCGTGAGGGGAAAGACATGCATACAACAAATTTTTCAGTTCTAATGCAAAGAATTGTTGGTTAAGTATCAACTATTAGTAGTAGTTAAATAAAAGGGACGTCAACAGTGCCCCCTATTGGAGAAGCTGGAACCTAAGCTGGGCAGGACGTTGCTTGACGTCCATAAGCGTCAATCAGCGCAGCAATTCATCTCCATCATTTCTGCACTGTGTGGTCTCAGACAATTTGCTTTTCCTCTTTCACTCAGTTTCCTTCCCTGTAAAGTGGGGATATGGTTATCAAACGGCGTTGTTATAAAGATTAAACGAGATAATAAAAGTAAGGTGCATAACACAGAGCGGAGAACGTAGTAAGCGCACAGACAGCTGCTGCTTTTCCCCAGCATGCAGAGAACAGCTAGAGCTGAGGCTAGGCGATAAACAGTACGACATTTTTAAAGAAAGACACTGTTTTTATTCTGAGAGTTTGCATAGATGCAATTTGGAAATACAATGAAGGGAGTCACTTAGGCAAAGAAGAGGAGGAAAGGGGTGGAGAAAAGAGGAGCGATAGAGGAAGAGTAAAGGAGGAGGAGAAGAAAGATCATAGTCCCCTCTTGCCTCCACTCTGTCCTCTCTTGAGAGAGAGAGAGAGAGAGAGAGAGAGAGAGAGACACGATTGGGAGGTTTCTCTAAGTCCAAATAAGAAAAAAAAAATTTTGGGGGGGCTGACAGAACTTACTGTCTGGTCACACAGAGGACAAACAGAGAGAAGTGGCACAGAGCACACTGTGCTATCAAGCCCAGGACACAGCGGGGTGGTGGCTCCACCTGAGTAAAACCGGGGCACTAAAAGTGGAAGTTCATTTGGGAAGATTGTACGTTTCCAAAGCAGCAATGGTCATTTTGGAACAAATGTTTATCTGTTCTCTGTAAATTGACTACACTTGGAATAATTTCACAATGCAAACACGGGTAAATATATGGGCAATGTGCATAGAAATGTTTAATAATATAATTTAAGCAGGTAAGAATCTAATTTTCTGATCATTGAAGGACATTATACAGAATATACAACGATGATTTTTTTAATAAGACATATCTCTCTTTAGGTGAAAGGGACGTTTTCTCAGATTAAGAAAATGGTTGGCTAAGTAACATCTAGTGTTTCTAACTTTGGGGAAGTAATGAACTTTCAAGTCAGAACAACAAATACTTCTGCAAAACACCTGTAATTCTCTTCTTTCAACTAAGAGAATGTTGCTGGAGAGGGACATAAAATTTAAAGAGAGTCTAGAGGTGAGAAGAGATGAAATATTTAAGTTGCTTCTGCTCATAAACCTTCAGATTCTACCTGGGAGGAGATTGAGAGACATCCTTTTACAGAATGTATGAATGACTTACATATGATATACACACTTCTTTCTTCACTACCAAGATAAATAATTCTTAATCTTTAAGGTTTGAAAAAGGGTTTCCCATTCCCCCGATATTCTTTCTATCCTCTCTTGTTTTGCCCTTTCATGTGTTTCAACCATGTCATTAGGAGAGCCATTCTTTAAGTCAAGTCCTTACACCAAATCAATGGACGGTTTTCAGGATTAGATATAGGTTTACTAGGGGTAGAAGACTGTCTTTGCCATTTTCAAACTCTTGCATTATGTGTTGAGGGAAGCTTGATTAAAAGAATACAGAACTTGGGCCGGCCCGGTGGCGCACTGGATAAGTGCGCCGCTTGGGAAGCGCCGCGACGCTCCCACCCGAGGGTTCGGATCCCACATACAGACCGGTTCCCGCTCACTGGCTGAGCGAGGCGCGGGAGCAACGCCGAGGGGTGCAGTCCCGTTGCCGGTCCCCGGTCCGGTATGGGGGCAACACTGAGGGTTGCGATCCGTTGCCGGACACGGAAAAAGACAAAAGACAAAAAAAAAGAATACAGAACTTGATTCGGCAAGATATGGAATCGAAACGTAGTCCTGTTACTGAAAATTTATGGGAATAGCATTGATATGGAGACTTGACGGCATTTGGTTCCTCAAGAAAGACTTGGGTTTCATTCAAGTTTTTAATGAAGACTTTGGCCTGTCTTATTTTACCCAACTGAGTTTTCTTAACCATGTTCCCTGGTTCCTATGGGAGAAATGCCAGCCTAAGTATCAGCACCTGTAATCTATTTCTCACTCACAGTTGCCAGGCATGAGGGATTAATTGACATGAGCCAGTTTATATTTGGAAACTGTTAATGGCTAGCAACTGAATTGTCGAGACATCCAGGCAATGAACCAAGGAGAAAAGATATAATATGGAAGTGCCACAGTTAGATCAATACACATCCTCTGCAGCAAGCACAAAGTTGGGCTTTGCTGCCAAGCTTAACACAGGGGCCTCTTCATCTGGTACCCATTTAGGTCGTGGGCTAATGTCCTTGCATGAGAATAGGGAATGGAACATGAGCTGATATTCCTAAACATCTTAATTTCAAATGGTCAAAATTCAGAATTTATTTCAGGATTCTATTCCTACATGTTAAACTTCAAGACCTGTCTTGGAAGTACACAAACTTCTTGAATTGGAGAAAGGTGGTCCTTGTAAGAAAAGAAAAATGAATAAGTAGAGAAGAAGCAGAGAAAAAAAGAATACCAATGCAGTCAAAACATGTTCTGTTAAAGAGTCAATTTTTGACACAAAATAAGGACAAAAACCAAAAATAATAATAAGCTGTATGAAAAACCTTATGTATTGCAATTGTTATTCTCGTTAGCCATTTTCCCACAAAAATAGCTATCGATTGATCTACTATTCTGGTCAACCACTACGGCTGTCTCATAAGTGGAATTAGAGGTGTTCCCACAATTGCTCCTGCCATTGTCATAACCCTTCTGAAAGCTTAGAATATCCCCATGAGATGGCTTCGTTGGCTCAAGCAAATCATACTTCATGCAGGGCAAATAATACATTTAAATGCATGTGTTTTTAATTCAAAATATTTTAACACATACATATTTGGGGGATACAGTATGTTGTTTCAGTACATTCACATACTGCCCAGTGGTTCACGTAGGGTAGATAGTGTAGTTTTGTTTTGTTTTTATGCTTTCCTTGATAACTTTTCAAGACTTAAGATACAGTTAAACACATTAGTAGCAGTAAAATAAAATTTGCTGAATAATGACAGCAGTGTTATAGCCAGGAAAAAGAGGCAGGGTGGTTTGGTGGGAACGACACTGGAAACTTGGATCCTAGAACTTGGCTACCATTAACAGTGTGATTTTGAGCAAACTGATTCACCTTTCAGGATCATGCCATCATCTCTCTGCCTTTATTCTGCCATTTCCTCCATCTAGATTACATTATTCTCCTCCTTTACTGGCAAATTCTGCTCTTCCCTAAGACAGGCCTATATAAACAAGGCATTTTTCTTTAAGATAAAAAGGATGGTAGGAGAAAGGGGAAGGATTTTAATCCAGGTCCGCATCATCTCATGCTTCTAAATTGAGCTCTTTATCTTATCTCCACTCATCTTACATACCACTATTAAACTAATCTTCTCTTAGCACCATTTCATCATGTCTTTCCACCACTCTGAAACAGCTGTTTCCCAATCATCTACAGCATCCAGTCTAAATAAAATACCAACTTTTAAAGACCTCTATACTCTTTTCCATTATAACCATCCCACTTCCCCTATACACTTTCTGCTCTTTATTAAGGTGATCTAACATGTCCTGGATTTACATCACTTACTTCCACTACAAGGCACTTGTTCATACTGTTTTCTGGGCTGGAGCTGTCTCCAAATCCCACCCATCCTTGAAGAGAAAAATCTCAAGCCCCATTACCTCCATGGAACTTTCTTTTCCTAACTCTTCCAGCCATCAATAATTTCCCTCTTATGTACGTTCTCCTCCCATTTAAAATCTTGCCATAAAACTTTAGCTTTTCATTATGTACAATTTTACATTTATTGCTATTCTTCAGAGAGTTTTAATATTGCTTCCCCTCTCTTATAATATTAGAAACATTAAGGCAGAAGTTGAGTTTTAGACCTCTGCATTTATCAAGCATAGCTTCAAGGTGGTGTATCCACTGCATGCTGTAGGCCTTCATTACACATCCACAGTTAGAATGGTCACAGACAACTGGGATAGACAATTACATTTCAGTCACTGAGAAATTTTAGGAAATTAATCAGCAACAGATCCACAGCTACACCAGGCATTCTTTTGACAATGTGGATGGCACTATCTCAGGCACTTATTCTCTGGCTCAATTTTTTTTTTCCCATCTTCTGCCCACATCACTCTCCAGGGCTGCATCTAAGCCAGCTAGATTCCATCCAGAAACAGATTCGAATAGACAATAGGCCAACTAGAATTCCCATCTTCCTTGATTAGATGTGAAATTGTCGAGCTGGGTGTCACTCACATGCCAGACACTCAGGATTCTATAGTCTCAATTAATTTTTCTTGAGAGCACAGCTGAGGAAATTGTGACAATTCTGTCTTTAAGGACCTGTAAAATTATAGCTAGACCAGAATTTCAAGGTTAGTGCAGGATATCTAGACCTGTCCACTATCTGCTGCATAGCATAAATTAAAATGCCCTATAAACTCTATAGTAAATCATTGGGGGTTTTTTTGCAGTGGGCTTTGAGTGTAAAAATTCTTTGCCTAGGAATGACATTCTTATTTGGAGGACTATTAGCAAATGAGGTGAGAGGCTTTAAATTTCTTAGAAGAAAGGAAATTATCACATACTCTGTCAGAGCTTCTAAGTCTTATTTGTCATTCTTTCTTAAATAATTTAGAATTTGGAGTCGGTTTCCCAGGAAAGGCATGTAAGAAATCATAGAAACACAGAATGTTAGAAGCATACCTTAAAGATCATCTAGGTAAAATCCCTCATTTGACATCCGAGAATACACAGGACTGGATTTGCCAAGAGACTGCCTAAAATCACAAAACTCATTCTTACCAGAGAGAGTTCTACAAGTCAGGCTTTACCTTTTTAAAAAGTGCAAGTCAGTGAAATTCTACCAGGACTAACATGAGTTCAAATGTCCAATTCACATGAAGACATAACAAGAATGTTAGGCTTTCTTTTTGACCATGGACTCCCCTGCTGAGTGCTATGGTGAATGATCAGGCACAGTAAAGAATGGTCAGGATGGGAACAAATACAAGAAAAAGCAGTTATTTTTCAGGTATATTCCTTCTGGAAAATCCATTCTAATGGAAATAGCCAAGCACTGTTGCTATGGATGATCTGAAAGTATGAAGCTTTATTATAGAGAACCTTCTTTGTTAAGGCATTTTTTAACTTATGGCAAAAGAGTACTACCCAAACGAAGGTGACACTACTAACCACCATCACTCCTTTGCAACACTTTACTTAACTTAAATCATTGCAACTTGCAATAATTGGGTAAGCAAAGCAGATGCGCCATTTCTGCACACCGGAAAACTGAATCTGAGAGAAAACACACCATTTGCCTGAGTCTGAAGACCTACTGAGTGAAGTAATTAGTGTCAGGACTCATGCCGTCAACTCCTATTTCATTGCTCCATACTTTAAGTGATTCCAAATATATCACGTTTTATCAATATTAGGGAAACCTGTTGCATTAGAACAGTTGAACTGTCCCTCAGTAACATCACCTCACTGAAAAATAAACATCTGACATACTTCCTCAGGAACTGGAATTTTCCTAAGAGAAATGTAAGAGCAATATTCTTTGCAGCTTAATAAATTACAAGACTGTATGTACAATTATGCATCTATATGATTTATGCTCAAAGCTGAATTATTTGTAAAGGAAGTAAAATTAATCATTATTATTATAAAAGTATTTCATAGCCATTAAATTACACTTTTCATTTTGCATTATAAGGAATAACAATTTAATAATTCAAAATAAGATTAATTTAGAATACATCAGTGTGGCTTTGACTTTTTGGAAAATGGTTTTGTTTTTAAAACACGTTTGAGATTTTTTGTTGTTATAAGTATCTAAAGGAAGTCAGTATGATTTTCAGAACAATGACAGAAGTATGTCATAGGAAAAAGCATTTTCATTCATATTTTTAGGTCATTGGTCATATTTCAACCCACTGGAAAATGCAATTGCAAATCTGGTTAGAATGTGAAAAACATCAGGCTTACCAGTATTACAACTTCTAATGAAATGGTAAATTCTGTTGAGAATGTGAAGCTAATGTGGCAGAGTAATTATCTATTTTTTGTATAGCTAAACCTTAATACAGTGAATGCTGAAGGATTTTATGGAAACTTATTTCTTTGGTCTATAAGAATACTTTGTTCATACTATTTTCAACTAAGCCTATTCAGTGGAGATTAGATTAGATAGATAGATAAATAGATAGATAGATAGATAGATAGATAGATAGATAGATAGATAGATAGATAGATAGATAGATAGATAGATAGATAGATAGATAGATAGATAATA